>NC_056744.1:867581507-867709007 GCF_019279795.1 Protopterus annectens
AGACTGAAGAAGACATTATCTGTTTGTGTACAGTACATACAACAAAAATTTAAAAGAAAAAGATTTCTTCCACAGTACTGGGAAGACCATGGAGTGAAGCAGAAGCATATTTGTTTCTTTTGAGGGACAGTGTATACCTAGCAAGTGTTACTAGTTACTTGGTGTCCAGAGGTTGTGAAGTTAAGGGTGATACTACAAGTGTTGGTTTTCCACTGCACTTGCGGTTGTGTTTTTGAGATGTGGAATTTATGACACAGTTCACAGCTGTCTGAAATTAGACTGTAAAATGCAAGTGTGGAATTCGAGTTAGGTCAAAGGGAATATCAGCATACGACCTCTGGTCTGAACGATCTACAATACCCTGGAATAGCCAAGAGTGACAGTACTGTGAAACCCCATGTGAACAAAGCTCACATTAGCAACAACTGCTATGCTTACTCCGTTACTGGTGGGTCGTAGACCAAAGAGTATTCACCTTTCACTTCTTCCTTACTATAGTTTATAAATTGTCAGGTTCCACCATGAGTTAAGACCAGGAGGTGTGTCTGCACGTAAGTTGCCAATCCAATGCATTTCAGCTGTTTCTTTTCTTAAACAGATATTACCATCCCTTGGATCTGCTAATAGAACTTGTAACACTGAAAAGAGAAAATTATGACCAGCATTTAGAGCAATATGTTTCATTAGAGGATTCTTCATATCTCTTAAGCATATGTCACGTATGTGCTTAAAAATCCTTTTTTTCAGCTGCCTGTTCGTTTTACCAGCATAAAACGAAGTACACTGCTGGCAGCAAGCAATATAAATAACATTTCTGGTTTTATAGTCCGCATAGCCATTCAGTCTATATGCTTTTCCAGTAGTCGAATGTATAAAAGCTGCCAGCAGTGTATTCATTTTATGTTGGTAAAACAAATAGGCAGCTGAAAGAAACCACACCACACCATGATTCTTTGGATAAGAGAAATGGTCTGAACACACTCTTTTCAGACGTGATCAAAGCCTAGGGTTACCACCTGTCCCTCTTTGGGGAGTTGTGTCCTGCGAAAAAAACTAAAAAATGGCAGATGCCCTGAGATTTTAGGACAGCAAATATTAAGTTTTCTTTAATAGTTGCATAAAGCAATTATTTTGCATCCAAAACACTTAAACGTTATAAGAAATAGAATACGTAACTCAAAAACTAGAAGAATAAGCTTTTATTATGGCAAAAAGTCAAGTTGTGTCATTTGTACTGGCCTCTGATATGTTTTGTCATGCAAAATCTCACATTTCTACAAAAAATATCCCACTTTGGATAACTGAAAAGGTGGCAGCCCTACCAAAGCCGGATGGACAGACACATTACAACCATGACATACTTAGTGTATGCTTTGTATATATGTTAGAGCCAGGAATCTGGACAGGACTCGTATGTATTCATGAGCATGTACCAAAATCAAAGAGGTTAATTATGCAGAGTCATGAACATGTACTTAAGTCATCTGGCAATCCAATGCTTATATTTGTATCCTCACTCTATTTCGGAGTGAAGCAATCCCAGGATAAATACATAATGCATTATGCTTTTCAGATGGTGTTCATGAGACATGTTACTTTTTACTATGTACTGTTAGCTGTGTATTAGTGCCATTCTAAAGTTTGTCCTTAATTTTTATGTATTTTTTTAAGTTTGTCAGTACACTAACGTGGACAAACTAAAAAAAATATTAATGTCTCATTAGGCAAGAATTAATTATGTAACCATTTTGGCTGTTGTATTTATTTTTGTCAGAAAATTAGATTGGAATATTATGACAACATTCTTTACAGCCTTTAAACTGGCTTAATACTAACTCATGTTTCACTGTCTGGTCAAGGATGGGATACTGACATTGGGAAGAATGACATGATTTCTGTGATAACTAAAGAAGTAAGGATGCTCAACTGCTGTCCTTGTATAGGTCTGTCTAAGTGTTAAGTTGTGATTACAAACTGTCCACATCAGTATTGGCAAGTAGTGTTATCAAATATATTTCAGAACTGGTAGCCTTGGGACAGTGTGTGTTTTTAGATATTTGACAGTATGTTAAAGACCCTGCTGGGAGAAGGCATTTTACTGGACTGGATGGCCTTAACTTAAAAATATTCTGGTTGAAGTTTTGATCTCCCTTAAATCTCTTAATCTAGTATTTGAAATGTACGATGTCAGTCATGAGTCAAAGCATACCTTTGACTATCAAAACCTTTCATTTGTCTACAGAGTTCAGATAAGGATGCACACACTACCATATCTTGTTTACACTTTATGTTGAGCTCCTTGTAGAGGTGATATAAAGATTTTGTATAGAAGGGTTTAATGTTAAGAAGCAGTGAGTAATAATTCCCTTTTATGCAGATGATGTTTTATCTTTTTAATCCAGAGACTGATTCAGACTTTTTGGGGAATTAGATGAAGTTTTAGAAACTGTCTTGTCTATAATTTTAAGAAAGACAGAAAAAATGGTGATCTTAAATTATGTACCTTCTCTTGAGTTGAAAAGTAAACTCCCCCTTCCTTTGGAAAATGACATTTTAAATCCTGTGGGATCTAGTTTGGACTGTGTCACTAAGATTCAACTAACAAGACCATTACGGAATTTGTTAATTGAATACAAAAGGATAGTAAGATATGGCAGTTGTTTCCAGAGGATTTTTATTTAAAGAATACAGGTCGTGATTTTTTTTCCTGTTCCTCTTCCTGTTACGTAACGTAGTTCCAATCTTAGATGCCCTTTTCTTCCAGTTTCCAAGGACATTGACAGAGATTTAAGATATTATATTTGGGACAGTGGTAAGCCTAGTGTTTCATGATAGAAGCTGGTAGCCCCAAAGGGATTGTTGGACTGAGGGTCTTTGACCTGGTGGGCTGTTTGGAAGCAGTGCAGAAAAAAGTATTGTAGCTGGTACAAAATAAATATAGGAAGCTGCTTGGAAGGAACTGTCCACTTGTGTGTGGGCAAATAAAGACCAAGGGTAGGATTCGGTTATTGTACAAAAGGACTAGTCTGACCCCACTCCACCCAGTGCAGCAGTCTTTGACTACCACAGAGAAACTGTTTAAACATGAGAAGATTTAAAACTGGAGCGGTGCCTTCTCCCGACTGAGTGTCCTATCGCTAGTAAGAAACGGGATACACGAGAGTTGCACTAATTTTCTGGCAGCAGATGAAGTCCGGGAGAAGATGGATGGAATGACATCAAGCTAGGGAGATTTACTACTTGGTATCCACTTTGTTTTATTTACAGTTACAGAAAGGTGTCCTGTATTAGGTATGTATCTGGAGTAGTTTGTTTATATTTATTGTTGGTTGGCTAAGGGAGGTAGACTGAGGTGAGAGTAATTAAGTGACTGGGAGACTAATTTGAGTCTAGAAAACAGCATGTTAACTGCAGTGGAACTATCCTCTGTGAGGAGTAAGATAACTGTAGAAGACTGTGACTTGAGTTAATACTTTATCTTGGGTTTCTTCATGTGTAGAGAAAGTCAAGTTGTAATTTAATGCAACTCTTAAGTACTTTTCATGCAATAGTATGTGGTGGTGTTCTGGGGCTGTAGTAGTAACATTATGTAGGTATGTGAGCCTTTTTGCTGTTACAAAACTTTTTTGGCAACATTTTCTTTTAACTATTTCTTCTTTGTTCACAGGGTTAATACTCTCTTTTCAGGGGAGACCCAAGGTATGGTATTCACACTGATTAGGAGAAATCTGACCCGGTTCCCCCTATTCTTTTTTTTGACAAGTGCTGTTGGACTTTCAGTTCATCTAAGCTATTGTCAGCTCAAGCAGATGTGACCTTTGTTTAACATCTCATCTGTCAGTTTAGTACTGGTAAGCCAGTTCTGTAGCAATTCAAAGACATCATATGATTTACTTATTTTTATGTGAGGTTTTATTACAGTGTTGTCTGGTCCAATGTTTACGTTTTGTTAATAACTACTGAGATAGATGAACTGAACTCTCCTCCTGGAAAGTCTGAGGTGGATGATTTATTTGAGTAAGTTTGGTTTTAATATAATGATGGTATCCTGATGTGCGTTAGAGTATAGGTATGGATTTGATCAGAAAGGTCTTAGACATGTTAAAATGGTGTCTCCAATTTGCCATGCCTAGTTGTATTTTGCACTGTTTGTTTCATGGTGTTACGATTAATATAACTAGCTAATATTTGGGCATTTTTATTTAATACCAAGTGGTGTAGCCAGTCGGTGTGTAGGTAGGTAAAATCCCATGTAAGGACTGCATTTTTATTGAATTTTGCATACTGGAGTTTATTCAGGAAATCCTCACTCTGTAGGAGACACAGAGTTTGTTTGTCTTTTCGCTTTGTGCAATAGAATATTATAAGTTCAGTGCCACTGATAACTACTGCATGAGTAGGTGTCAAGTCCTGAGCTGATTTCTTACCTTTTATCTTTAAACTGTAAGCTTGAGACACTCACCCTCTCCACTATATCTGCAACAGTGAAATGAGGTATCTGCAACAGTGAAATGAGGTGTATGCATTATGATCTGCATTTTGGATCTTTAGCCCATGGTTTTGGTAATAGTTCTATTATCTGTTATCATTCTAGTACTTGCACCAAGAAGAATCTTAAATCTAAACAAAAACACAAGAAAAAGTGGAGTCACTGAATCCTTTGCATGAACCATTAATACCACAGGTTAAGCACTTAATGGAGACAGAGATGGGGAACTTGATCGTAGGGAATTTAAATGGCAGATTTTGTTGGATGCATGTAGGGCACCAGGTGTGAACAAAGGAGTTAATTACAAAGCAGTCCTAAAAAGAAAGGCATATTACAACAAATGCAAATAGAATGTGCATTTTAAATGTTTATGTTAACATTTTATTTAAGTAGTATGTTATGTGGTTGCCCCCCCCCCTTTTTTTTACTTGAATTGTTTGTGAATTTTTTAAGTGAATGGTTTTAGGTAAATGTTTTTTGTAATTTATTAATTGGAATTGAGATGTGATTGGTTAAAATTTCTAACTATTTTATATAAGAGGGTTGTATTCATTGAGTTGTTTGTTCTGAAGAAGGCCAAAGTTTTTGGCTGAAAGCGCTTAACCTGTGGTATTAAAGGTTCATGCAAAGGATTCAATGACTCCACTTTTTCTTGTGTTTTTGTTTGGATTTGTGTTACGTTACACAAGCTTGAGACATCTGGGGCAGTTTTCTTTTCTTTTTCTCTACCAAGAAGAACTTCTTAATCCCTCATTCTGTTTGGGCTTCTGGCATCTGTCAAAACCACATTTACTTCTATGAGTTTTATCCTATATATTCATTTCTCTGTCTTATGTGAGTAACTAACATCTTTCATCATAGGAACTTACTAGGCTACTGGCCCTGAGGCCCTTATAAGCCTAGCCAAGAGTTTAGCCCATGTGTAGACAAATCAGCACTTGATGCCCCTGTACAGCAGGGACACGGGTGGAATTCCAAGCATGTATTTTCTATTACCCATCCAGTTATCCACTTTGTGCTTAAAAAGGGGAAAAGAGGTACTCTGATTGACATGGAGAGAGAATCTATTCCACAGATAGGGGAATCTCTGGGACACAGAACTGTCCTGCCCAACAAATCCTATAGATGTCAGACCAGGTTGAGGCCAAGTGTGCGGGTTACTCGAGTGGAGCTTGACTTGCGGATGTGCAGCATTCCCATCAAGGCGGGATCTGAGATCGCCTTGTATGCCAGACAGAGGTCACCTCTGAGGAGTCTGTATAAAACAGAGTAGAGGGATAGGGCGTTTAACCTGTATATGGTAGATTTTTGAGGCCCTGGTGATGAACCTCTGTGGTCTCTCCAGCTGTTGCATGTGCTTTGCGAAGTACATGCCGAATGGGTCGTTGTACTCAATAATGGGCCTTATGAGGGAAGAATGCAGTGATGTTATGACCTTCTTGTCCCTGGATGAGATACTCTTACTTATGAGGTGGGCCATGTAGAAAGCTTTCCATACAATGGAAGCAACATGGTGGTCAAAAGTCAGGTTGCTAACAATCTGGGTGCCCAAATCCCTCACGACTGACTGCGTGCATAGGATGTTATTAATGTGATGATTTGTGGGGATGTCCCTCTCCCCAAAGGGGATGATGTATTCTTTTGTATTCAGCGTGAGGCCATTTTCTGATACCAGCCATTTGTTTGGGTGAGACTCTCTTGGAGGATGTCCACGTCACTAGGGGAATCCCAGCTTGCAGTCTTCTGCAAACTTGGTCAGTCGTAGCCCACTGGTTTTGGCCTGCACCTCAGAAAAGTATATCCTAAATAACAGAGGCCCCAAGACCGAACCCTGGGGTACCCACTCGATACGGGTCTACTGCTTGAAGTGTCTTCCCCTACTTTGACTAGGTGGGTTCTATCAGTGAGCCAGTTAGCTACCCATCTGGTAACATACGAATTGATGCCTGGTGGAGAGAGTTAATCTATTATGCCCAAAAGGGGAATAGTGTCGAAGGGTTTGGCCAAGTCAATGTAGGCAGCGTGTACTGCCTTCCCCTCGTCCATGGCTTTGGTGACTGTCTCAAAAAAGTTGACCAAATTTCAGACATGACCTCCCCTTGATGAAGGCAAACTGTGGGACTGAGTGCTTGGAGGTTACCAATGTTCTTGTTAATGAGGTCCAAGATAATCTGTTCCATGGTCTTGCAGATCATGCTAGTTAGGTTGATGGGTCTATAATTTCCTGGATCGGTGGACACTCCACCTTTGTATAAAGGGATGAGAGTGGCTGTCCTCCACTCAGCTGGGATAAAGCCTGTACTCAGGCTTTGATTGAATAGGGTGCTGCAAATTCCTGCCTAAGTTCATGTAGGATGCAGCGGATGTTATCTGGTCCCATGGAGGCTGTATTTTTTACCTTTGAGAGAGCAGTGATGACCTGATCCCTAGCTGTAAGGGGAAGGGGCAAGTACTGGGAATGTCATGATTTACTGATGAGGGGAGACAGAGGTTTGAAATTTTCACTGAATCTGTCAGCCAGCAAGTTTGCTACATTTATGACATTTGTATATGTGATGTCCTTGACCACTAGTTCTGAACAGATCTGGGTGCTACCTTTGAGATTGCAGACGCATGTGAAGAAGGCCTTATGATAGTCTGTAGTAGATGTGGCTAATTTGGACTCAAGTTTGCTTTTGAGGATTTCACTAGTGCTCTTATTTGCTTGTTTAGGCTAAGGAGAAATTGCTTCCCATTGGGCACCTGCTCCTTCTTGAACCTGGACAGCAATTTTTTTTGTTAGAGTTTATTTATTGCAGATATCCACCAGACAGGTTTACTCTTCCTTGCGGAAAATGATTTAGTCCTGTCAGGTATTCCTGATCCATGCATCTATATAAATGTTCTTATAATAATTTGGTATAGTTTTGGATACTGGTGCCAGTTCCTAGAGAGGGGAAGGGGGCTGTGAAGCTGTTTTATACCATCCCTCAGGAGGCTGTAATCAGCTTTTGAGAATTTTTTTTGTTTGACCCTAGCTAGAGGGGATCAGAGGAGATGGTGACTTCGAACGTGACAGCTTTATGGTCTGATCTTACAAGGGAGGATGATACTGCAGGGATGCTTTAGTGGTTACTCATGTTGGTTAATACCAAGTCCAAGGTATTCTCACCTCTTTTGGGGGTGTCGACTAGCTGTTCCAAAGTATTTGCATTGACAAAATTGAGGAATCTGTGGGCATTTGTGTTCTGGCATGAGTAGTTCTTCCAGTCTATGTTTGGGTAGTTAAAGTCATCCAGGATCAGGGTAAAGGGTTAAATCTTGATAGATTCGAAGAGGTCTAGATAGGCAGTTTGGGCATCTTGAGTCAGATTTGGGGGCCAGTAGCTAGCTATGATTTGTATAGGGGTCTTGTCAGTGGTTAACTGCACCTGGAGTGTCTCCTGCATGTCATACTGTTTGACCAGCCTGGAGGTGTGTATGTCTTTAATATATATTGAAACTCCCCCTCCTTTGGCTTTACTAACCACAGTTTGGGGTCTGAGTGTATGATAGGATGAGTAACCAGGTATGGCTGGGGTGCTATCTGCAGCTTTGAACCATTTTTCTGTGACTGTGCAGATGTCAACATTTTCCAGGTTTAAGAATGCTTGCAATGAGTGCAGTGTCATGTTTAGACTAATAGCGTTTAGCAGCATGTCCTTTAATTTGGGCTGTGTTGAAATTTTTATGTTGGTAGTTTTAACCTCAACACTTTTTCTAAAAAAAGGCACTATGGGGAGGCAAGTGCCTTTGCCAGAAGCCTGAAGCCCAAGTGAGACAGATGCAAGCCATCTCTGGCAAAGCATTGTGGTCTGTCGCTCATATCTTCCCAGGCTGTCAGGTACTGGATCCCCCTGGAATGACACCAGAAACTAAGACAGTTGTTAAAGTTAATAATTTTTTGTTTCTATTGAGGCATCATTTTGGGTGATGGTAGAATGCTGCTTAAGGCTAGGGACATACCTGTCTGGGACACACATTCAGTGAGTTCAATCCTGTCTCTCTTCATATAGTTCAGGGAGGTACTTCGCAAGTCATTCACACCAATATGGACTGTGACAGAGTCATAACAGTACCTGTTGTTGAGAGTCTTGAGTACATGTGTGATATGGCAGATTCTGGCCCCTGACAGACATTAACCATGACTTTCTCCTTATCCAGCCTGGTGAGAGGCATATCTGTGTCTCAGTGCAGTCTCCTATGACTAATATGTTGGGTTTATGGTTAAACCTTACTGGTTGTGAGACGCATTCATTTACACACCTTCTTCATTGTTAATACTAAGAATAAAAAGCTGCAGAGAAGAAACATTTGCTTAAAATAAATACATCCCAAGGAGACAAATGCACAAGTCTTTTATTTAAGAAGCCTCCAGCCAAATTGTGCTGATGTGGATCATTTAGAGAGAGGTCCAAGAGGATATTGACTTGAATGTTGTTCCTAGTATGCTAACAGTTGAAGTACAGATGATGGACTCTTGTCAGATATGCAATCTATGGTAGATTATTGAAGAAGTGAGTACGATATTTAGACTGATACAAGGACTGAAAACTGTTGTCTGTATTTTTGAAAAAGTGCTTCTGAATGTTGTAGTCAATGTATTTTGTTTGTGTTAATGAAACACAGGTTGAAAATAGAATTAATGAAGCAGAGGTGTGTGGTAATGCAATATCCAAATGAGGTAGTGTTCTTATGAGGGGTATGTAGTCTTTTTTAAAGAAATTTTGCACCTTAGTCTGTTGCATTCAGTACAACACTGTAATTAGGCAATCTATGATTTTTGTGTTCAGTGATCGTCTGTAATGCATGCTGGTAAAGCTGCCAGGTCAATTTGATTTTTTTTTTTTTTTTGCATGTTGTTATACCACATTTTGCCATCCTTAGCTGTGTAGAATGATGTGATCTAACCTAACTGGTGTGCATGCTAACAGGGAAAGGGTATTGTTACAGACGTACTGAAAGTTTTCTTTTGGTAAAGCTAACTTATTGGAGGTTGACTGGAAAGTCTATGTAACTTCTTGTGGGGACCGGTTTCTCTCTCTGATTGGCAGCTAAGCCTGTCTTCTCAGCTGTTATGATGGGTACCATATAGAATTGTACTGTATAGAAGTGAATGTGTAAATATTGTATATTTTGTGTGAGATACCCAGTAGATAGCCAACTGGCTCACAGACAGGACCCAGGAAATTAGAATTGGGGAGTCCACCTCTACAAAGATGCCAGTCACAAGTGGAGTCCCTCAAGGATCAGTGCTTGGACAGCTTCTCATAAGTCAAGCCCAATGTCATTGGCCTCTGGCTGACTAAATTTGCAGATGATTGCAAATTAGGAGCTGTCACTGAATCTCACACTGACACAAATGTTCTCCAGGAGGGGCTGACACAGACAAACAACTGTTGTCAGAGCCATGGACTAAAACTAAATGCCAAGAAATGCATAGTAATATCCTTTGGGAAGTCATCCATCCCTGATAACTGTCATATTGGCAACACACCCCTTAGAGCTCACCCAGTAGTCAGGGACTTAGGGACACACACAGTTATCTAGTCTTTGATCATCACGTGCCTACAGTGGTGAGGAAATCATTCTGTGTTGTGCATCTTATAAACAAAAGGTATGGCATTAAAGTCCAAGGAAGTCATTGTTCTACTGTATTCTGCATTCATCAGACATATTAAGTACAATGCCCCTTGGTATGTACCTAACCAGGCATATCCAACAATTGGAATGTCCACAGAGGTGCCTCACTAAAAGAATACAGGGCATAAGTAAAATGTCCTATGCAGACCACCATAAGGCCCTATCCCTGTATTCTGTCTCCTACAGGCTTTTGAGGGGAGATCTGTGTATACAGGGCATTGTCAGACCCCACTCTGAGGGACCTCCTGCATATCCACAAAACAAACAGCACCAGAATTATATATTCTGAAGACTTAAACCTTGCCTGCGATATAAATAGGACCTGCTGGAGAGGATAGGTATGTATCCCAGAGACTGCCCTGTCTGTGGAACAGGCTCCGGATCCATGTGAATCAGAGTTCCTCCCTAACCCAATTCAAGTGCAACTTGGACAATTAGATGCAAAATGGGAAATTCATCCCTGGTTTGGCACCTATTTCTCTAATGGACACAGGGACCCTCTAAAAGGTTCATCTCCCAGGCCCATGCTTACACTTATCAAGGGTATCGGAACTTGTCAGAGATTTGGGATGCACGGCTAGGTTTAAAAAGGCCCTTGTGGTTGTTAGCCTAGTAAACATGAAACTATAGATACAGAGATGTATATATGTATGTGTGTGGGTATATGTATATAAACGTGTGTAATATATATATATATATATATATATATATATATATATATATATATATATATAGGAACACGTTATCTCGAAATTCTGAAATACCGAATTTCAGAATCCAGAGATCATAAAGCCGAAAGTTCTAAATACCGAAACCCCAAAAGCGCAAATTTCAAAATCCCGACATTCGGAGAAGTTGAAGTAGCGCTTCTGGTGTTGCGGTGTTTGAATGGAAGTTCAGGTAAGTATGTATGTTTAAGGGTGTTGGTTAGGGGCTTTAGTGTGTGTCAGTGTGTGTTGTGATTGTGATGTGTGTGTGCAAGGGGAATGTAGGTGTGTGGTGGTGTTTTCGTGTGTTTGTGTAGTGCAACACTGGAGTTAGTATATTTAAATAGGGGTGTGTGGGGTGCGCAGCCCCCCACATGGGGGTGCAGGGGGGCTTGTCCCCCTGCTTGTATGTAGTGTAGATTTGTGTGTTTGTGTGTGGGGGGAAGGTGTGTGTGTGTGCATGTGTGTGGTGTCTGGTTAGTGTAGGATTCGAGATGTCAAAATTCGTGCTTTTAGGATTTTGGTATTTAGAGCTTTCGGCTTTATGGTCTCGAAATTCTGAGATTCGCTATTTCAGGATTTCGGGATTAAGTGAATCCATATATATATATATATATATATATATATATATATATATATATATATATAGTGTGTGTGTGTGTGTGTGTATTTTTTTTAAATGTGTATGTGTGGTGTGTGTATGTATATGTGTAGTTAAAGAAATATTATCAAGCTAATAAATATTAGGAGTATTAAGAAATAGTACATGGCATTATGCAAAATAGCACAGTGAGCAGAGATGTGCAGGAAGGGGTTGAATCAGAAAGACGAGCAGTGCACATGGGGAAACGGTGTGAGTATGCTATAAGTGCACAATGACAGCATAATGGATTGCATGTGACCATCAACATGCTAATGAGAGATAACTGATGTGCAAATGATAAAATAAACACAATAGAGCAATTCAAAAGCATAGAAGATAGCAAGATGAATTGTGTTGATCATCTAATCTAAATGCCAGAACTTAGTGCTGCATAGTAGTGTCACTTGCCTTATGCTATAGTAGTATCACTAGCAGATCAACATGTGCTAGTGTCTACTTTTGGAGCCAGTGTCCTCTGTGTTACAGTGAGTCTGTCAGAGGCTGATATATCACTTCTATGACCAGGACATTGTTGTTCACTACTCTGTACTGGCATGTAACTGCAAGAGCCAGAACGACCCATCCTCCATGGGGTGACACAGTGGTGGAGCTGAAAGCACGTCAACCATGGCCATGGGAGTGACCGCAAATGGAGATGCAGTCTCTGAAACAGTGTGCGCCATTTGTGCAGACCTGGCTTGTGACCATACACCATGTATCCAGTCTTTTTTACTGTCATGGTTGGCATTTATTAATATACTCATTGATGTGTAAGTGGGTGCTAACCTGACACCACTGACAGCAAATTCATCTGATCCAGGTCTGTATATGCCATGTGCTGTGTATCTAGCACAGGATGTACCTCAGTTCCCGCAAATGGTTGCACTTCCTCACAAAAGCTATGCAGCACACTCAACAGGTCCATCATAGTGTGTGTCTAGTGGCCATCTGTGCTTGTATTGCAGAACTGCTCATTTGCTGATTGTGTCCAAGGGTGATACGCTGATCAGGGGCCTGAAGTCATGGTGGTGATGTGCAACTTACATGTCTCTCCACTATGGTGGGTGCGTGCACCTAAGTAGTGCCATTTACTGATGCTGTTTCTGGTGTTGACTCCTGTGTAGCTTGGGAAAGGCTGCTAATGTACAGAATATGTCCAGTGCTAAAGAAAAGGGGTGCTAAAACTTCATCCCTGCCCTTTCATCATCTCATCATTAGTGGATATGTGCTTGCTGTTGTCTATTAGCATTGCTCACAGTGCCGCTGTCATTGGAGTGTACTATGTGCATAGATGTCATCATCATCAGTCACAGATGATCTGCTGGCATCAGGCATGTCAGTCAGCTGTGCTGATCTCCACCAGTAGAACATGTCAAAACAGAAAGGAAACATATTTGTAGCGCTGTTGGATCATGTCACTCTCTTCAACCCTTTACACACACTGTTACATGTCAGTTTCTCATGTTGCTGTGTACAAGAGGGCTGCTGTGCAATGTAGGCTGCTTTGTGGTCTGTTTACATGTGTGTATAATATTGCTTTAACAACATTGCAGGACAGTAACCTGTCTTGCACTTGTGCTATATTCTTTCCAGGGTAAGCCACCACCTTTCCCTCCAACAAGGACGGCTGTTATGGCCCTTTGCCATTTTACCCACACAGTCCACTGCTCAGTATATGTTCATTATTTTTTGATGACCCTTGTGTGCAGTTTGCTGTCCTGGTGTAGTAGTAGCTGTTGTCATTATGCTTATACTATAACATTACAAACAGTTATTCTCTGTATTATAATTTCTAAGTTGCTTGCCTTAACTTGGTGTGCTGCAGTACTCCAGCCATATGATTTATCATACTAAAGTGGGCTTTGAAGCATGGTGGTTATGTTGATGAGGTGCTTTACAGTGATAATTCATCATATTGTAGCAGCAGTTTATTGATTATGAGCCACAGGCAGTGTTTGTATCTTTGTCCTTACCTTTATCCTGGCTTAGGGTGAGGGAGCGGTCACTTGTACAGTATTCTCATCCACTGATACTACAAAACACATAGTGTTGCGAGTTAAGAGTTAGTGAACCTTTTCGTCATGCAGTCTTACTGCTTGGGGTAGTGTATGTCACCTGGTATCCATAATGTGACTGTGCATATATTGCTGTCATTTTCCTCATTTTGAACTGCAGAGTGGATGTGCCCGCCTTTAAGCACTGGTTTCGGCAGAGATCTCATTGGTTGCAACCAGGAGACAAAAATCTTACTTTTCTTAACGCACAAGGATTTTAATAAGCACCTGCTGGGGTGGTATGATGGCCCCTTGGATAAATTTGATGCCTGGTACCAGCTTATTGGGGCTGTGAAGTAATGCCACTGGCATCATCTGCTCTGGTGAGCAGTAGTGGTGTAGTTACAGTGGCTTGCAGAGGTTCCACTCCAGCCTGCAACAGTGGGAGGTAGAAGTTATTGAGAGACAACCAGTTTTATATGTTGAGAATGGCGTATGTGGTTTTTGCCCTGTATTTCTTTGTGTTGTCCTTCTGTCCTTGCCTTTGGTGACATATTGCAGTGATTAGTGGTTATTTTATAGTTGCAAGGCTGGAGGAGATATTTATTAATTCAGCTGAGGCCTGCATAAGGTAAAATTAAAGGCCATTTGATCAACAGGATAATTGTAGATGTTCATTGTAGTACTGATTCTTGAGGATTTCCTGCAGTGCAGAAGCTCACGATTGGCCCAAATGCCAGTCTTATTTTCATTCAAGCTTGCTGATGCTTCTGGTTGTTTAATGTTTGAGGTATAAGAAGTGCGTCAGCCATTAACATCTTCAGTTATTTCTTGCTATGATGTTCATCGTGTTACCCTGCTGCAGTCACCACACTTGGGTTATCCTGCCATCAGGCGGTCCCGCATTCGGCCCGAATTCCAAAGTCTTGGTCCGGCGTCGGTTGCTTTCGCTTCTTCCCTGACGTCAGAGTGCCAGGGGTATATCAGAGGCATCCGACGCCATTTGCTTCCGTCTTTCTTGCTGCGCGGTGCCCGAAGCAGAAGCAGTTCGCAAGTGCCGGTCGCCCGACACCTGAGATTTTCGAATCGAGTTTCAGTCTGAAGTCTTCAAAGCTAAGTACCCCATTGAGGAACCTTTTCTTGCCTCAGTCCGATGTCAGAAAAAGTTAACAATTGCATTTCTTGTGGGAAGCAAATACCTCATAAGAACTTTCATTCTTTTTGTATACCTTGCCTAGGCCCAGACCACGACGTCACTGGTTGTCGGTTTTATGCTAGGTTCAATAAGCGAACTATAAAGTGACGCTTTGATTTCGCACGACACTACTTCGGCAGAAAATTTAATTACACTATGCCGTCGGAGCAACCGACTACCGGCGTGCATAAAAAACGCAAAGATAAAGACAGGCAGCCTAGATCCAAGCCAGACTCCAAGGCCTCGGCTGGGCCGGTCGCCGGTTCTCCGGTTTTCAGTGAGGCGCCTACGCAGCCCCTGGCTACCGCTGACTTGGATCCCCAGACCGCTTTGGATCCCCCAGCAGAGAGCTCTAGGCTGACGCAGCCATTTTCTTTAGGCCCTACCAATGACATTGCAGTAGGGGAAGCCGGTGCTGTAGAAACACCTTCGGTTTCTGAAGGTGTCTTCAGACCGACTACTCTCACCATAAAATCTTATGCTAAGCTTAAGACTCCTCTAAAACCAAAAAAGCCTACACTTCAGTCTCCAGGTCAAGGCCCTTCCTAAGAAACAGATGCTTAAAATGGCTGAAGATTTGATTTCTTTGATCAGGGGTTCCCAACCCCCCCCCCCCGACAAAAGGCCTAGACAAGAGGAGGATTATGGCTCCTCTGATCAAGTGTCTGTTTCCTCAGGCTCCTCTGAGGAACAGGATTACTCCTTTCCCCCTTATGAAGTTTCTGATGCTGAAGACTCCATTCCCTCAGCTTCTCCCCCTGAAGATTATTCCTTTGGGGAAACCTTACATACCATGAGGGAACATTTCCACTGGGAAGGTCAGGACTACTCCGACTCAAAGAAAAGGATCCGAGAGTTTCTTTTACTCCCCCAGCACAGACCACTTGCTATCCCCCCAGTTTTGGACATTGTGGATGATGTTTTCTTAGAATCTAGTCTAAATCCAGATTCTCTGCCTCCTGCTCCAGATAGATACTATAGAGTGCCTGACTCTCACAAATTCCTTTAGAAAAGCCCTGTTGCTGATCCAGAGACGATCTCCTAGGGTCCTAAAGGGGCTAAGGCTTCTATGGCTAAAAATCCTGTACCCTCAGAGAGGGACTCCAGAGCACTAGATAGGTGGGGGAAGAAGGTTTACACCTCAGCTACTCTAGCAATGAGAGCACTAAATTGTCAATTTCACATGCTTAAATACCAGCAATTCCTAATGTCTCAAATAAAACAAAAGATGGGCACGCACCCTCAACAGTCTGAATTCAAGGAAATGCAAGATCTGTTGCATGCAGCTGAACAGGTGGACAAACATACTTTACAATGTGGTTTTGATGCCTTGGAAGCTTCCTCTAGAGCAGCTGTTACTGGGTCTGTTATACGTAGGCATGCTTGGTTAAAGGAACAATCTCTGCCTGATCATGTTAAAGCAAAGTTACTGGATGCACCCTTACATTAGGATGTCTTATTTGGGGTTAAAGCAGAGGAGGTTTTAAAGAAAATGGAGGCTAAGGCAAAATCTATGCAGACGGTCAAAGATTTCTTACAGGTACAGCCCCCACGCTTCAGCAGAAATTGGCCAACAAAAAAATTGGTCCTTTCCAGCTTCTGACAGACCACAGAGGGGTAAATACAGGCGCTCAAGGGGCAGAAGACGAGCACAAATTCCTTACAAACCTCGCCAATGGGGCACTGCAACACAGAAGGGAGGAGAAGATGGGTCCCAAACTACTAGAAGGCAAACACAATGACTTAAACCTCAAACTGCCAAGCAAAACTCTCTTGGCAGCTCCCTTGGGAGGAAAATTAGCACTTTTTGCAGACAACTGGCGCATCGTTACAAAGGACAAATGGGTCCTAGACATTATCTCACACGGATACAGATTCCATTTCCACACCTTGCCAAGGATAAAAGGAATGCCAAACCTGCCACAAAATCAATGGGCAGAGGCACAAAAACAAATTACAGCTCTCATGGACATGAGAGCCATTCAACTGGTACCTACACAGGAGCAAGGCCAAGGATTTTACTCTAGGCTCTTTCTGGTCCCCAGAAAGGACAATGCTTGGAGACCCATTCTGGACTTTCAGTTTTAAACACCTACTTGCAAGTACCCAAATTCAAGATGCTAACACTACAGCAGCTTCTTCCCATGTTGGGCAAGAAAGCTTGGCTAGTAACGTTGGACCTCAAGGAGGCATACCTGCATGCCCCTGTCTGACAAAATTGCAGAAGATACCTACGTTTCATTGCAGGTTCAACCCATTACCAATTCTCTGCACTGCCCTTTGGCTTATCTACTGCGCCCAGGGTCTTCACAAAATGCCTGGCACCAGTAATTGCATACTGCAGACAAAGAGGAATTCAAATATACCCATACCTGGACGACTGTGTCATCCAAGCAGAAAGCAAGGACATTCTCTTACAACACCTGGCTTTTGTAAAACATCTTCTAAGTTACCTAGGGTACACAGTAAATGAAAAGAAATCAAAACTAGTGCCCTCACAAAATATGACATTCCTGGGTGCCAGCTTGAATGCAACGGCCCAGATGGCTTATCTGACGCCAGACAAACAACTACAATTAACTCAATACTTCAGAACAATGGCAACAAAGACCCAACTCCCTGCAAGAAAAATTTTGCAGGCCTTGGGCTTCATGGCATCTTGCATACTACTAATACAATTTGCAAAACTGCATTCGAGGAAATTGCAATGGTACCTAAAAAGCGTATGGACTCAACACAGCCACAGCTTGGAAACAATGATACCTCTCATTCCCTGCCTTCAACAGGAGTTTCTATGGTGGTCACAGGCATGTCACCTCAACAAGGGTCAGCCTTTCACCCTACCCCCAGCCAGGCAAACTGTGACAACAGATGCATCGGACTATGCCTGGGGGGCACACATGGCAGGACGGTGCGTTCAAGGCATATGGACTGCAGATCAAAGGAATCTGCACATCAATCAAAAAGAAATGCTAGCTGTACAAAATGCTCTGACAGCTTTCAAGGACCTCTTACATCCAGGACAACTTATCATAAGGACAGACAACACCACAGTAATGTGGTACATAAACAAACAAGGGGGTACACACTCCTACCCTCTATGCAGGCAAGCAGTGACCTTGTGGAACACAGCACTGGCTTACCAAGTTCAATTACAAGCTCAATTCCTGCCAGGAAAAAATAATACATTGGCAGACGACCTAAGCAGAAACATCATGGATCCCACGAGTGGAAACTGGATCCACAAGTATTCGCAATGATAGCTCAAAAATGGGGGCTCCCAGACATAGACCTGTTTGCCAGCCCTCAAAACTATCAGCTAACAAAATTTTGCACAAGGACTTTTCACCATCAAGCTTGGAAAGTGGAAGCACTCTCATTCATTTGTAAAATGCTAACAGTATATGCCTTTCCTCCATTACTCCTTCTCACAAAGGTGCTACTGAAAGTCAGGATGGAGAGACCCCGAATGATACTCATTGTCCCAGACTTGCCATGCCAGCACTGGTACCCACTATTAAGGAATATGGCCCAGGGCCCACCATGGATTCTGCCACAAATTACCCACCTGCTCACACAGCAAGACAATCAGATTCTAGACAGCCAGCTCAAAACCTTAAACTTGGCTGCATGGCAAATCACCTAAGTAACCAGCCAGCTCCTCTCTCACAAGCTGTTATGGATGTTATTCTGGAGGCCAGGAGGCCCAGCATCAGGAAAGCCTACTCAGACAAATGGAAAAGGTTTTGCGCCTGGAACCAAGCTAAAGGCCAAAAATACCCTTCAGCATGACATACCTCAGATTCTGCAATATTTAACTGAGTTATTACACAAAGGGCTTTCTTTTTCATCTATTAAAATCCACGCCTCAGCTATTTCTGCTCACTACAACACGGATCCTCCCTTATTTTCACATCCACTCCTAAGGCAGTTTCTCAGAGGGGCCAAAAACATTAGGCCTCCCAGGAGAGCACCAACACCTACTTGGGACCTCAACTTTGTTCTGGAAAAACTCACGCTACCTTCTTTTGAGCCAGCTTTCTCAGCTGACTTAAAGTTTATATCATGGAAGACTGCCCTGCGGCTAGCAATTACTTCAGCTAGAAGAGTTTCAGAGCTTCAGACACTAATGGCAGTAGAGCCTTTCCTCATTTTTCATCAAGACAGAGTTTCTCTACAAACTAACCCCTCCTTTATGCCTAAGGTGGTATCCAGTGTGGCTCTAAATCAAACCATCCATTTACCCACCTTCTTTCCAAATCCACAGAACAAAGGAGAAAGACTCCTGCATTCCTTGGACATTCACAGGCAGCTACATTACTACTTGGATAAAACTAAGGTTTTCAGAAAATTTGACCAGCTTTTTGTATCCTATGCTACCGCATCACAAGGAAAGGCCATCTCAAAACGGACCATTTCCAAATGGATAGGACATTGCATATGTTTTTGCTACACCCACCATGGAAAACCAGTTCCTGCTACCATAAGGCCCCACTCTACCAGGGCAACAGCTACATCTACAGCCTTCCTCAGGGGGGGTGTCAACCAAGGATATTCTGAAAGCTGCAACTTGGAGTTCAATACACACCTTCACCAAACATTACCACTAACAACTTTACTCTAAGACTAGAGCTGGCTTTGCCGCTGCAGTTTTGCAGTGCCTCCTAGCCTCCTCTAACCCTGTTTGACTCCACCTCCCATCCTTAGGTTTGGGATGCTACCCAAGTGTGATGACTGCAGCAGGGTAACACGATGAACATAGTACAGTTTTGTACCTACCATAAATGTAGATGTTCGAGTGTATACCCTGCTGCAGTCCAGGTTACCCTCCCTCCATCCACTCTGAACTAGCTGAACTTATCTCTACCACTCTATTCTATACTACCTCTGTGGTGTATTTGCTTGTGCCTAAGGGTTTTTGTTTTATTTTTCCATATAGCTGTATGTATATATATATATATATATATATATATATATATATATATATATATATATATATATATATATATATATATATATATATATATATATATATATTTTTTTTTTTTTTTTGCCTACCTATTAGGGGCACCTGACATCTGGGGCAAGAAAAACTGAAGAAAATGGCGGATGCCTCTGATATACCCCTGGCGCTCTGACGTCAGGAAAGAAGCAACAGCAACCGATGCCGGACCAAGACTTTGGAATTTGGGCCGACTGCGGGACCGCCTGACGGCAGGATAACCCAAGTGTGATGACTGCAGCAGGGTATACACTCGAACATCTACATTTATGGTAGGTACAAAACTGTACTTTGCTCATCTTCATTAGTCTGTTGGTCGGCATGTTCTGCCAGTGTGTCTACTGATAAAGTACCCTGTTGGAGAACTTCCCAATCTTTCTATAATGTTGTGGGGCATATAATTGCTGTCCTTTATAAACATTAACAAAAACAAAAATATTTCCATTCTTATTGTCGTTTTTGGCTTGGGCCTCAGCACAACATCCCTAACTGTTCCTTCTGTTTGAGGTTTAATGAAACTATTAAACATGGGGCTTACTCCCTCCACTAACATCTAGAGTCAGTTAGGGCTGGGCCTTCATATGTGATGGCATCAACCAGATCCCAGGCAGGTATTTCAAAAGAGAGCAAAGACCTACTCGAAAAGGACATGAGGGAACACCTTGGTGTTTGATTCCCCCCCCCCTAGACTTATCACCAACACAGGTGAGGCCCTTTTGCAACCCTTTAGCCTAATGCCCATTAGGCCCAAGTCCTCTGGCCCAACAGGCCTCATAGTCTGACTATTGGCCAACATCAACTGAGTTAGAGACTGCTGTGCAGGATTTGGCTTCACACTCCTGGACCATGGTGACAGAGAGTGAGGGCAGCATCCTCTTGATAATTGTAAGGAATGAATTGTCTGGGAAACTGAGGTCTCTGCTGCCTTTCAGTGACCTGAGGTCCATTCCAAACAGAGAACTTCCAAACAAGAAGATGGTTTATCCCAGTCTAAGCTGACTGAATCTGCTGGCACTTCAGCCCTGGTTTCATCACGTGATTTAGACTGGCTCTAAACTTCATTAAGTCTGGGCAGTCCACCATGGAAAAGGATTCTGTTCCAGGAACTTTACCTGGGAAAAGTGGCACTTCTCCCTAGGAAGACTGACTTCTCTCAGTCAGCGGACAGAGATGAGCTGGTTTGTATACATCAATTTCCTCCTCAGCTGTATGCTGAGATTCTGAAGACATCTTACCTCAAGCCCTTTGCTTGAGGATTTATCCTTTAGAAGCTCCCTTCTTAAAATGAATGAGGCTTTCAGCTAGGAAAAAGAGAGAATTTTTCAAGGCTTAAGTTAATCTCAGGAAGCTGTTGAACCTTACTCCTTTCAGAATTTAGGTGGTTCCTCCAGTCCATGAAGTCTTGAATAGCATGTAATGACATTTCTGCATCCCAGCTCCCCACCCCCAACACCTAGAAAGCTGGACCACTTTTAGAGTACTTGAATCCCGCAAGCATCTCTCTAAAAACCCAGTGGTAGTTCTAGCAGTGGTGTCCATAGAGTCCTGAAAGTGAAATGGGGAAAGCAGCTTAGAAACCCTTGCTAAATGACAGACAGCACTGCTTGACAGATTTTGCCAGTTCCATATGCTCATACACCTTGAGACATTATACTAACAAATTAAATATAAGACAAAGGGGAGACACAGGACAAGAGCCTGCAGAGAGGCATTTTGTATTTGTGCATTGAAACCTTTCAAATGTCGAGGCACTCACTTGTGTGGCTATAATTCTTATAATGCAGGGCAGCTGCTACAGGGTTAGTAACGAGCAGATATGCCTGGCTGAGAAGTCTGCCACTTACAAATCAGGTAAAGGCAGAGCTCCTTGATCCCTCTTTGGAAAGGGAGTCTCTCTCTGGATTTCCAGCTGAGAAGGTTTTAAAAACTGGAAAAGAGGAAACATTCTTGTAAGGAGTTTTATCTAACTCTTACCCCTAGATATACAGTAGAAACTACTCAATCAAACACTTTACACTTCTCTCAAAGAGATAGAGAAAATCATGTAACCAGTTGGGAAAAGAGTTGGCTACCAGAGTAGGTGGCAAACTGAACAGTTTACCAGACCTGGGGGGTTCAATGACCCTGCCTTCTCCAAGGAGCAACTGTGACTATTATCAGTAACTCCCTCCCTCTCCTACTCTAAAATCCCATTCCCAACTCCACTCCTGTCTGCTTCTTGGAGGAGGGCTGTCTTCCTCTTACTACCAGTGGAAGACTATTACCCAAGACAAGTGGGTCCTACACCCCATAAAAAATGGTGTCCTTGCAGTTTTAGAGGACCCTCCCCTTTCTCGGGTACCCCCCCAACATAAAACAGCAAGAAAAGTTGATACCTCCAGTATTACAGAACCCCTTACTTCAAGGGTCCATTCATACAGTAACCAGGGAAGACGTAGGAAAAGGCTTCTATGCCCGTCTCTTCTTAGTTCCCTGAAAGGAAGGCACCTGGAGACCTATACTAGACCTATCAATCAAAGCTAAATATGTTTCTGCCAGTGCCAGAATTCAAAATGCTGACCCTTCAAAAACTGTTGCCACTCATTCTCATGTAGGGGTGATGATGGGTAACTCTGGATCCAAAGGATGCATACCTTCATGTTCCTATTCTACAGGAACATAGATGTTTCTGCATTTCTGGCAGGGAGATGACAGTACCAGTTCTTGCTCCCAGAGTTTTCACCAAATGTCTGGCACCAGTGATTGCCTTCTGCAGAACTCAAGAGTCCACATCTATCCTTACCTGGATGATTGTTGTATCCAGGCCCATTCTCCAGCAGAACTACTGTCAGCTGTGCATGTCACCATGGATTGCTTGCAAAAGTTGGGTCTCACTCTCAATATCAAAAAATACACAGCTTTTCCTTAGTACCATGACTGTTTAACCTGAGACAGTATTCAATTCTGTTCAGCAAATAGCCTTCCTTTCAGAGAACAAGATTTTCTTCCTTCAGGGCCCTACAAAACAAAAAGCCCTTTAGAGTTAGAGAGCCTCTGTGGAAGTTAGGTTACATGGCTTCTTGCATTTTAATGATTCCCCTATCAAAACTCCACACAAGGATGCTTCAGTGCCTTCTAAAGAAATGTTCTCATCACCAACACTCCATGGCTGCTTCCATTCCACTGCTTCTGTGCCTAAAAAAGGAGCTGCATCGGTGAGAAAAGAGCAAAGGGTCCCTTTCAACTACCACAGGCAACCCTGATCCTGGCAACAGACATTTTGGACTTTGGATGGGGAGTTCAACTAGGCGATTTAAAGGTTAAAGGGACCTGGGACAGACATCAGACAAGAATCAATGTATCTTTAAAGAGATGATGCCATACACCTGGGCATTAAAGATCTTTCAAGAAAAGATAATTTCCAGAACACTCCAGTACTGACGGAGATCACCACAGTGATTTAGTACATAAACAAGCAGGGAGGTACCCACTCTTTCCTTCTGTGTAGACTAGCTGTGCAGCTGTGGCAAGTGAAGGGAGATTTTACTAAAGCTCTTTGCAGGCATATTGTTAGATGTGTTTCTTTTAAAAAAATTGTCCATCTTTGAGAAGGTTGCACCTTTCGACAGCAGGGCTGGTGCCTGGCGAATATACTTGGAGGTGAGGGAACTACATTGGCTGTTCACACCCCAGGCATTATAAGTTTATTCCTCCTCAAGAACTAAGTTGTAATGAGAGAAATGGAACTAGTAGTGTTAATGTTAGGACAGTTATGGTTGCCATTTTTTATGGTACATAAGTAAATTGAGTAGAAACATGTATTTTATGCATTTTCTGGGATTATGAAGTTCATTAACTCTCAATATCATCAGAACATAGGTAGGCTAACATATTAGGAAATTTTTGAAGCACAGATTTTTACTAAGTTTTTAATTACATTATTTTTCAAATAACACCATTCATGATTTTCAGATTGGTGGAAAATTGTTGTGATTTTTGGCATTAAGTATTTTTAGGCAATATGATGTAATAGGCATGAAAGTGTTAAACAAATTTAATAAAAATGTGACATTTTTCCTAGTACCAATGTTTTAGTTTTATAATGTTGGTTGGATGTATTTGGTTATATTAAAAATTGAAGAGTTCCAACATAAAATGGACTTTATAGAGGAAAACTTTATGAAATAAAATTAACATGCTAAAGGCTGTGATTTCAGAATATGAAAACCAAGTCAAGGACTTGGACATGACATGTCAAATCAATGAGATGGATGGCAAAATTAAAAAAAGAAAACCTTTTAGGATTTCTGTTGAAGCAAAACACTTGGATAATCAGTAAACTGAAAAATCTGGAGAATTGAGAAAGGACGGAAAATATTATACTTTTTAGTCTACCAGGTAGACAGTGCATTGTGTTTTTTTTTTTTTTTTTTTTTTTTAACTTCATGGATTCCATAAGTGCTAAAATTACAAGCAAGACTGTCTTGTGGTATAGAAAGAGCTCATGGGTCTATTGTATCTCCTACAACCACTAAGGTAAATTCTACATAATGATCCACAATTGCCAAATTTCATTTTTTGGATAAAGAACTTGTGCAAAATTTTCAGTCACAGTAGGATCTGACATAATTCAGTTTGATGACTGTGCTGCTTAAACTTTGGAGAAAAGAAAGGCTGCATTACCCCTTATAAAAACTTTAAAGAAGAATAACATTGAAGCAAAGTTTGTATTTCTTAATAAAATAAAAATTTTGCTGTATTTGGGAATTTAAAATTTTTAAATACACTTGAAGCAGCGCACTCAAATAAGCAATTAACATTGTCCAAGACAATGACTTAGTATATCAGAATCAAGATATGGAGTGATCTTTTTTCTCCCTTAAGAGGCATTCAGACAAAAAGAGCTGGAGCACAATGGTGTCAAAGAAGTTAAGAACAATTATCAGTACCCTATGCCTCGAGAGAAAGAGACAGTGTGCCATGAAGATGAAAAATGGAAAATTATTAAATACAAAAGTAAAATATCTAGCATCAGCTCTTAGTTTTATGCATATTTGGTTTCATCTATAAATGTTTCACATAACCATTTGAAATATTCTGCATATAAGACTGGAACCAAATGTAAGCCACTTTTATTTATTATACCCTCTTAATGTGGTGCGGTGCTTATAATACTAATTTCAAATTCATACTAAGCACTTTTTATAGCTGTTAGTATTTAATAACTGTACATATAGTGGAAGTTTACATGACAAGAATAGTTGTATTGCTTAGTTCAAACTGTACAAAATTGTTAACTTTTTTGTGCCTTAAATTCAACACATTATTAAAACAGATGAGCTAAATAATATTCATTTCCATTGTTCCTATGTAATTTAGTCCCAGTCTTTCTACAAAGTCCCACTTCCTGTTCTTTTATCCCTTTTAAAACATTAACAACTTCAAGTATGATTGGTTTAGACTTTGATGTCCATTTTCTAGTAATTGCTTTTTGGCAGCCAACAGAATTAAATTTAATAAGGCTTTAATATATTTAAGCAATTTGGATCCAGTATCCGAGCTTAAAAAAAAATTTCTTTGTTGTACTCATTTGATCGCCTAATATTCCTGGCAGAGTACTCTGTAGGAAATTTTTAGTCTTCCAACTCATTACACTGTGAAAACATATGCTTCCAGGTACCTCTGTCTTCCCCATTACAACTCCCTTTGTTATCTAACAGATTAAAAATTCTTTGCAATCTGCTTGGGGTATAAAGCAGCACCTCCAGGCAAAAATCCAAAATCTTCTAGACGGTGTTAGTCATCCAAACATATGTCTTCCCACTGTTTCTGTATGAATTGCTTTTCTAAACACTCTTCACAATTTTTTCTGACCTCCTCTGATTGATTCTTATAGTGCAATATTTTATTTGCATTACTAATTATTCCTTTTTTAACAGCGGTTTTTGTGTTAGATTAAACTAAAAAACTCTACTCGAGCAGGTCCTTCACTTAGTTCCTTAAAGATTAGGCCATGTCAAACATGCAGTCCATACGTCGTCTTGGCTTCCCATTCTATTACCTTTCCTTCTCTAATTTGTTCCTAATACCTTGGTTCTTTTGCCAACTTCCTCCAGTAAATTTCATTCCCCTCTTGCCTATTCTGTGTACCCCTAATTGTAGTCATTCTTATGGATGGAATCCCCTTTCTCCATTTCCGTGCTGGCTTAGTCCCCCCCCCCCCCCAAACATCTTTATTAAATTTTCACATATGGCAAAGGCAGTTTTACATTTATATAAATGAAAAACTTACAAATGATATCACTTTAATTTGCAAACAGTTTACATTGCAGACGCTAAAACAACTGTTGTTGCAAACATTCTACATCAGTTATACACTATCCAGTCATTGTCAGTTAAGCATTATATAGCTCATTAAAATCCTGCCTGTTAAACCTTGTTCTTGCTCTGCATATATTATTCCCATACTTCCCATTTTTTCCTATGTAGTTTGCTCCTTCCCTTTTCTGAAGATCCCAGTTCCAGTTTTTCTCTCTGTCACTGTAGTCACTACTTCTAGTAAAGTTGGTTTAGACTTTGATTACCATTTTCTAGTAATTGCTTTTTTTGGCAGCCAGCATAATTAGACTCAGCAAGGCTTTACTATGTCTAGGCAATTCCGATTCTGTAGCATATCTTAATGTTAGCTTAGTTCTTAGTATACTTTCTGCTACTTTATGAAAATAGTATTCAGTTTTACTGTTCTCCGTAAGGATCTACATCCAAAATCATACATGCCATTTTTTTTTACTTTCCTCCCTGCTTCATCATCATCCCTTTCCCTTTGAATTGTAGCTTTCTGCTTGTTATATTTTATAATAGCTTTAACTCTTTGTTCTATTGGAAGGGTCGACTTATCCCACTTGATTCTTCCCCTCACAGACAAAATCCTTCAACTATTTATTAATTACTATCTACAACTTATCTTTTGGTTGATTAAAATATGCCTAATCTGTGTATAAAACTGAAGGAACTAAACATTGTTAATGCTTGTAACTTGCTATCCATATCCATAGGCAAGAGCTTCTGGTTTCTCAGTTTTTATATTAACTTTTGTTTAGGTTCATCCCATATATTCTTGACAGAATCCTTTTTAACCCATACTCCTAAATATTTCATTTTATCATTTCCCCATAAATACGGGTATTGATTGAACCAGTCTGTGTGTGGGTACATAGTTTATAGTTATAGCCTTTGTTTTGTCTTCATTAATTTTATATCCCAAAAAAACATGGAACTGTCTCAGAATGTTCCACAACACTGAGATGTCCTTTTCTGATTTTTATCAGGTACAGAATATCATCGGCAGATAAAACCAACTTTTCTAGAGTACTACTACACTTATATCCGTGAATTTCTGAGTCCTTTATTTTCTTTGCTAATGGTACTAAATGTAACGCAAATAACAAAGGAGAAAGGGGAATCCCCTGCCTGGTTCTCCTGTTCAGGCACAACTTATCATACCGTTGTGTGAGTTATCCCACTTTGATTTTTGCCTCCGATCCCTTATTCTACTAATTAACGTTATTTTATCAGGAATTACAAATGCTTCCATTGTCCTGTTCATAAAATCCCAGGCTACTCTATCAAATGATTTCTGTTCATGATGACCCACTATCAATAGCAGTATTTTCTTACGTTATGCTTCCCTCTGGAGCATAATTGTTTTATTGTTTGTGTCTTTCGGCTTTTCCCGGTTAGGGGTTGCCACAGCGGAACTCCGGTCCGCTAATGATTGGAAGTAGATTTTTATGTGTCGAGTTGCCGGCCCTGACGCACAACCTTCAACGATGTTTGTCTGTCTTCCATAAAACCACAATGACCCAAATTTGTCAATTTTGGCATCACCTTTGCAGTTCTTTAGCCATTATAGATGTAAACACTTTATAATCATTTTAAAATTGAAATGGGTCTATATGAAGCTGTATCTAGGTATTACAGCCACGACATTTTTTTCCAGGTTTTGTGCTTCCCCTCCTTTTAAAAATAATGTAAAACAAAACCTTCCAGATCTTTATCTATTTCTTTCCTCATATCTTCCAAGCTTTCACTGGATCAACTTCTGTTCCTGGAGACAGATTGATTATACATCACCATTTTTTTATCTCATCTCCTCCTGTCTTAACTGTTATTTCTTGAGCCTCATTTGTCTCTAACCTTGGCATATTTAAGCCTTCAAGAAAAAGCACAAATGGAAATATTTATAGATTTCCAAATTTCTTTTCTTTATATAAATTTTCATAAAATGTCCAAAATATTTCTAATACCTCTACTGAATCTCTGGTAATTTTTCTTCTTTTAGTCTCCCAGAGTTTGGCAACAATCCTGTCTACTTTTTATTGCATTACGTTCATTGTGTCAAACATTTTTGTGCTGTAGAGCTATCAAGCAGTTACTTAACGGCAATCTTTCTGAACTTGTGCATCTTGTTCAGGTATTTTCTTATTAGCACTCTGCAGTTGTGCATTTTCTTGGTCTGAGAGATTCCCTTTATTCTGTAAAACAAAACTGGAAACAATTCTGTAAAACCTTTTTCAGCACTGCTAAATAATTATTTCGTAACCACATATTTCTTTTATTTCTACCCCATTTTTAAACTGTACTTTCATTTTATCCCACTCATTAAATGTAACTTCTAGAGTACTTGGTCATCCCTAACAACTCCCCAACAATTTCCACTACCCATTCCTTAAATTCCTATTCCTTTAACAGGTAGCTGGAGAAGTGCCTGTGTCTCATCTTTACTTCATTGCCCTGCATTTTTATCTTAGTAATTACTGGCGCATGATCTGAAATAATTATTAGATGTATTTTAAAGTTCTCAATTAAATGCACGTTTCTTTGAATATAATTTTTATCTAGTCTAGCCCAGTTATTTTACCTTGGTTAATATGTAAATTCTCTGAATAGCTACTACTGAATTCACATCTTCCATACCAAATAATTTCATACATTTCTCCTGAAGTCTATCCTCCTGTGTTATATTGAGGGGCCTAGAAGAGAAAATATATCTTCATTGTTACAAATCAAATTCCTGTCCCACCACCTATTAAGTAATATTCCCTGCTAAAAGCTGATTTTTTTCTCCCAATTTTTAAGCCCCATAATAGCAGCTTTAGGTGGATTATAAATACATGCCAGTATAGTTCCTTATCCCTTGTCAGTAGTCCCTTACTAACACAGATCTGCCATTATTAACCCTCCCTTCTATCAGTGTTGGAGGTCCTCTTATAGTTAATATAAGTACTCTTCTTTTTCTTTTCCTGATATTCTGCTGCATATCCATTCTAAAATCCTTTCTTTATCAAATTTGCATGTTTAGTTCTTTCCAAGTGCGTCTCCTGTAGTGTTGCTACTTGTACTTTTCATTTCTTAATGTAATTAAATATTCCTTATTTTTGTCTATACCTGTGAGACAGTTCATAATCAGTGATAATATGGAAAGTGTTGCTATTATGATAAGCAGTCATTATTCCTACCTATTGCATATGATAGCTTTTTTAGAAGTCTATTTCCAGCTTTTGTGATGCATGCACCCACTAATGTTTGGCAGGTTGAATGTTCCTATCCCAGATGTGAAAAACAACCTCCCTGATTTTAGAAAGCATTAGCTTTTTTTTAACCTTGAAGAAACAGTACCCTGGCTTTTTTTATTGTCCTATCGATGACGGGATGATTATCTTGTCTCCGTGAAAGTGTAAGAGAAAAAATATAGTCCTCTGCTGCAGGCTTCTAAAGACGGGCTGAAACATTTAATGCTAAAGAAATTTTCATTATATTCATCGTTGCCTTGTTTACTTGTTTTCACTTAAAACATATTAGATTAAGCCAAGGGTCTTAATCCAGACATTCACCAGTACAAACATAAGTTTAAACATATCAGCCCTATCTGCCACCTCAACAACCCAAGATTACAGCCTATTAAGTTAAACATGCTTTTGTCTAGCCTTTTTTCTCTTTTTGTAATGCCTACATTTCTTAATACTAAAAAAGAAGAAAGGCATCTGATTACTTTACTTTACTGTAAAATATGCAATTTATATCATGAAAAACAGAGATACTGTTAAGAACAGATATTTTTATGTAGTTACCTTTTTTCCTTCCTCTTCCCCTCCCCTCGGTGGCCTTCCAAACATTAATGCGATGAAGTGAGGCAAATAATGCTTTTCAGTTCCCCAAACGTTTAACGAAGTCCACAAAAGTCCACTTTTTCCAATTTTTTTACAGACTCATTTCATAAATGCGATTGATGCTTTGCAGTCTCACGTTTATTCACTAATTCCTGTGTTGCTGGTTGTTTTCTTGTTAGTCTCCATTTCCCATCTCCGACTCCAGTTCATTTCCATGGTACTCCTGACTCTTCTCTTCAGCTCTTGTGATTGTTCTGTCTCTCAAGAATGGAACAATGAAAAAGGTTTCACTGGCAAAGTCTCTCTGTATGCTATATTATCAGAAGAATGAGATGCAGAATCCCCTTCTGCTTGATGACTCATTTTTTGTTAGACAAACCTATATTTCCTCCTTAGCTTGTTCTGCATAAAAAATGACTTTGATCCTCCAGGAAAAAAAAATGTTTTGAATTCATCTTGAATCTTGCACCTGCCTCTCAACATTCCCTGATTGCTGGGTTAATTTTTTTTAGTTGTGAATAATCATTTTCCACAAACTCTCTACTGTCACTAACTTTTAACACATTGCCCTTTTGCCACAGATTTGTCAGGCTCAACTCTTTTTGCTTGTAGGTTTGCATCTTTACTAATACAGGTCTTGGCTCCTTTCCCATGGCCCAATTAGGAGCATGCACACAGTGTGCCCTTTCAATTAACAGTTCTTCCTGTGGAATACTTGTCCAGTTCCTTATTTATGCCTTCATGAAATTAATAGCTTGTCCATATTAGTTGCTCTGGTACAGCAGAAATTTTCAGATTTTCCTTATGTTCTGTGTCCTTTAATTCTACCATTTTTTTAAACCTCTTTTGTTGAGCAGTCTCTTATTTCAGCCAGCCTTTTCTTCATTTCATCCTATGATTTTTTTTTGGCAGTTTTGTCAGCTCATCTGAATATCCATTTTTCCAGTGCTTTACTTGATTTGATGTACTTAATTGTTTGGTTTATTTTAGGTCTGAGGGCATTTGACTTATTTTTTCTTCTAGATTACTTGAAGCTATGTCTTGCACCAAAGCTGGAGCTTGAACTGTTTTGCTGAATTCTTCCCAGTCTGTATTTTCTCCAACTTTTCTATTTTTTTTTCTGTCTGTCTGTCTTTATTCTTTGGTGGTATCCAGGCAGTGTACATATTAGTCAGTAACTGAACTTACTATAAATGACAGAGTTCCTGGTCCTTGTCTTGCTTTCTTTTTCACAATGGGGAGTTAAGCTGTTTATCAGTGTGCAGTCATCATGGAAAGTCTACTCTCTTCGGAGCAAATGGAGCAAGTTTTAATTCTTGACCCTTAATGCATGTTTCAAGTGATTTTATTGTCCAAAGTATATCACTATGTTTTAAAAACATCAGGATCAAGCGTTTGAGTGCTACCTTGAGGGTGTTTTGTTTCTATTGGATTCTTTAACTTGTAGATGCACAGTAATAGTATAAACAAATGACTGAGTGTCTGACTTTGATTCATTTCACAATTTTTAATGCTTTTCTTATTTAGATTCTTAAGTACTAGGCAATTAGTCTGCAAACCATTACAAGCCTAGGCAAAAAGTGCTATTTAAAAGTTCTTCAAGGAGGGCAAGATACACCAGGGAGAGACTGAGATTAACCATCTGACCATTTTGGTTTACCTTTAAGGTGACAAGGGTCCTAATCTTCTTGACATGTGGTGTAAGTTGGTTCCAGAGGCTAGGAAAGTATTCCGAGATTAATCTGTCATGCCAGCATGCCATACTGATCGAGAAAGGTCTAGTTGCTTTGCTAAGTATTTGAGGTAAAATCTCTTTTGTGAAAAAATTAGAGGTCAAAGAGGGTTGGATCTTTCATGATTCAAAATGGTAGAAACGGGTCTCCATGAAGAGACTGTATGAGACTCCGTACAGAAAGAAAGGGCTGCCCGTCTCTCCTGATAACTACGAATTTTGAGGCCACTGATCCCTTTAGTTATTCATCTTCGAGGTCTGTCAAAGTGAGTGATTAGTTTTGACAAGTATGTGCCAAAAGATACATTATATTCAGTAACTGGTCTAATGATACATGTAATTGGGTAGTTAAGACTTTGGATCTTTTGGCGATACCTTTGGAAATTAGATGTCCCAGATAAAAGCTGTGAAGACATGATGGTCAAATGATAAGGAATTATCAACAAAAGTTCCTAGATGCCTTTCATTAGTTTCTGATTGGAGAAGCGTATACCTTATATTGTATGCATCGTATGTGATTTTTTTTTTTACGATAATAAACTGTGCTACAGTTTTTCACATTTGATTTGGAAGTATTCTCCTTGCATCCGTTGTTAACATGCTCCTAACCAATGTTAGATTAATTGTGAGTCAATGGGAAATCAAATAACACCCAATTTACATTCAACTGCAGACTTAGATAACCATAGGCTAGAAATGTTGGCCTGAAGGTATGAGAAATAGATGTCGGATAGAAGACCCAACACCGAACCCTGTGGTATACCACTATTAGCTCTTTTGCTTTCAGATGTAGCACCTGCAGCTCTAACCACATTGATTCTGTTAAACAGCCAGTTGACTATTCACTGCAAAACATAAGGAATATATTTAGAGTTACAAAGTTTATCAGTAAGTTATGCATGGGGAGTAGTGTCAGAATTTGGCCAGGTCTAGATATGCTGTTTGTACTGTATAACGACCATCCAGTGCTTCTGGTACTTTTTCAAAAAAATGAATGTGGTTAGAGATGGCCTTCCTTTGATGTAGCTAAATTGATGAGGGTCCATCATTAAGAGATGTTTGATGCTCATATTAATGAGATCTAAGATAACTTTACACAGAGGCTAGTGAGACTACTAGGTTTACAGTTATCAGGATTCATGATTGGGCCACCCTTGTGTAACATCATTACATTGGCGGTTTTCCAGGCTTCATGAATGTAACCAGTGGAGAAACATATATTAAGGAGGTTAAATGTGGCATCATGTAGGCCATTTTAGCACTGATGTATCAAAAAAAATCAAAAACTGTGCTTACTCTAGACATAAAAAAATGCCTAGCCCCTGACTCTATGCAGAAACTTGCTCTGGCCTTCCTCCTTCTATGTCTACTTTATGCCTCCCCTATCTTTTCACATCTACAATCTACCCTTTTGGCTGTACTCTGTCAATCATGCTGTAATGTTGCAAGATTTGCTAGTAGCCAACCCTAAAAATCTCATCACTGCCATATACTAAAACAACTCCAGTGGCTTGACTTCCCCCATCACCTGCTTCACTCCCAGCTGCAAACGACTCATTACTGTACTCTTAAAACCCCTTTCGTATTCTGCTGTATCCTCACTAATATCACATTATATTCCTCCCAGAACTTTTCGCAGCTCTAACCAGCTCCTTCTGGGCATTTGTATACCAAACAAACACACTGGTAAATTTCTTTACAAATATATTATCTTCGATTCATGGAACAAACTCCCCCTTAACATCCAAACCATTTCTAACTTAAATCTCTCTAAATCTGAACTTTAAAACTTTTCTCCTAAATGCCAACACCTGTCGCTGCAGTGATCCCACTTAAATCCCACCTTACCTCCTTACTACCTCTCACACTTTTAACACCCACCTATTGCAAGTGTCTTATCTCATTTGCATCCTTTTTCTCTTTTTGTTGATTAAAAAAAATTCAAACATTTGTAGTGCATGTTATGCACATTATTGTAATGTTTATGTAAACTTCATTCTCAGGCCTTTTGTGAATTTCTAATGTTCTCATGTAAAATGCATTATTGTAATGAAATGTTTGCATAAAACTTCATTGTCAGATTTTTTTTTTTTTGTAACTATGTATAACTGTCTGGAACTTTACTCCTCGGGTCTCCACTGAAAATGGGCCATTGGCTCAGCTGGACTAACCCAGTTAAATGACAAATAAGTAAATCAATTAGGAACCTGTAGTATTATCAGGGCCCATGTGTGAAGTATTTTTTTAAGCTTTTGAGAGGCTAAGAGAACTTGTGTGATTGTAATTAAAGGAGGTTGTTAAGATTGTTGAATTCATAGAATAGCTATGACTGTTGGTAGAGTAAAATTTGCACTAAATTTGTCAACTAAGATGTTTAGCTATTTCCTATGGGTCAATGTGCACAGTATTATTGTGGACAGTCTCTGAATGTTGTTGGGTTTTAACTTCGTGAAATAAAGATTTGTTGTTTTTGGTTTTAGTGGCCTGTAAGTTTATATTCACCTTTGAGCTTCCTAATGGTTCCCTTAAGCTCTTTATTAGTTTGCATATGTATGCTTTTAAGGTGGATAGAATGAGACATCTTATAAACACTAAACAATTTCTTTCTCTAGTTATGCATTTTATTTGCACAGGTATTCCACCATAGGGGTTTGTTTTTAAAATGTTCGTGTTTGGTGAGGCTAGGGACTGCCTCACTAATACAATTAAAGTGAGAATATTTGCTTGTGCCATAGGCATCAGCTTTAGCAATAGAATCCATTGGAGGGGATTTGGAACAGAATTATTTAGATCATCAGGTAACTGAATATTTGCTTTTGAGAAGTCCCTAAACACAGATGTATTTACAGAGGAAGTGCCATCCGATTTAATGGAAAATATCACTAATTTATGGTCTGATTTAACAAGGCAGGATGATTCATATGGAGATGTGCAAGAATTGGCTTAATCTGTGAAAAGTAGGTCAAGGATATTGGGACCCGTAGTAGGATTGTCAACTGTTTGTAAAAGAGAATTAACATTTATGTCAAGGAAGCACTGGGCGCATCATCCATTGCCAGTGCATATCAGCCAGTTTATTAATGTATAGTTGGCAAAGGCAGTGTATTCAGAAATAGAGGAACTGCTTTCATTGCTCTGAAACCATTTCTCTGTAACTACACATAAATAAATGGGTTCAGGTTGCAGGAGAAACTGTGATTCAAGAATTTCTGAGACTTCTGACACTGAGTTTAACCACGTTAATATGTTCCAAGTTAGAATCTGCTAGGTTGGAATATTCATCAGATGGACTCTCACTAAAAAGTTACTATGGAGGCAAAAAAAAAAAGTTTTGGTGAGTGGTGCAGGCAATCTATGGCAAAGCAGAAAGGCTTGTCGGCCATCTCATTCCAAAACAGCTGCATATTAGATCTCTCTCTAGAATGACACTAGCTACATATTCCTTTATTAAAGCCAGTTATGTTGTCTTTGAATCTCTGTATCATTCTAGGCAGTGGCAAAGTACCAGTTAATACCAGTCTCTTCCCTGCTTCGGGGGCATGCATAGCAGGTGCCATCATATCCTTCTGCATGTCCCGTGGGAAGAGTGTCCAAGGTCAGTCTCCTCCACACTGGCCACTGTTAGGTTATAGTCGTATTTGTTGGGATGGAGGGAGCTAATAGCCCTTGATATGTCCGGATTCTTTCTTCAGAAAAACTGTCACCATGTCATCATGCATCCTGGTGTGGGTGAAATCTCCATGCCTGTGACAAGTCACCTGTTTGACTACAACTGTGGTTAGCTGCAGTCTCAGTAGGCCATAAGGGCAAGACTCTGCACCCTTGTGACTCTTAGAGGAATGTCTTGGCTGTCGGTGTGAAGGTGGGTGTGTTGTGTGAACTCATGTCTGAGGTTTCTTAGTCTTTAACCTGGGAGACTTAGGCAGTTTTGTCTTACTCTCGGTGGAAGTGCTGTATTTGTTTTTGCTTAGCTAATGTGTTCTGAGGTGAGATGATATCCTTCAAATTAAGTTAAATACATACACCTCTAAAAAGCTGACTGAGATTTCATATTGGCTTGGCATATGAAAGGGGGAAATAATTGAATGGATTCAAAAAAAAGGTGATAATATGGAATATTGCTAGAAAATGTACCTGTGTCTCCTGAGGTATTCACAAGGGCAAAAAAGAAATGTAAAAGTGAGATAAATATGTGGTACAATAAGGCAGCCAGTAACAAGTGGCAGGTTTAAACGAAATGGCTCTACCCAGTAGGCTTACGTGGTCTCTACCTAACTGGTAACAACAATGATCAACCCATAGTTTAATCCAATGAATTTGGGTAATTGTTATTGGTTTAAATGCCATAACATGACAGCAATTTGTAATGAGTACAAACATCATCAGTGATCAAAAAGTATAATCAGTAACTAAGATAATATTGTTAACAGGCAACATTGCAGTATTATCTTAGATATTTGTCAGTAGTGCAAACATTGACACTACTCCCCAAGCAAAGTACAAGGTGTCAGTGGTAACTGACTGCTTTTAGAGCAGGAGAGGGGAGCAGGGGAGACCTGGATTCAGGGATATTTGATGTCTGCACCAAGTGATTCCTCACTAATCCCAGAAATGGCATCTGAAAAGATATTGGGTGTTGGTGCTGACACCAAAGAGACTTCAGATACCATTGTATCTTTCTCATGAGGAGTCTTGCCAAAGTTATCATGAGAATCATTGATGCCATGAGGAACAGAATCCTGAGGCATTCTCTTGCTGTGACTCAAGACTGAATGGAAAATCCCTGAAATATCTTTCCTGTGTGAAGTAAAGCTGCTGTTGCACTGAGATGTGGTGGAGTCAGACTTATGCAGGCTGTCATTCAATAGAACATTCAAAAGAAATTTCTCACCCTAATGAGAGATTTTTGACACTTTAAAAAAAGAATATGCAAAGACAGCCAAGTCATCTTAATATGTAAAAATGTGGATACCCTATAGCCTGCAATGGGTAATGACAGCCTCTAGACCCTCTAGATTGGGGGGGGGGGGTTAAGGGCCCCCTATGTAGTCATTCAGCCTTATTTGACTGTCCTTTGTTCTGGGGATTTCCTGATTTCTTTTTTGAACCATTGTTTTTAAATGTCTGCTTGTCACCATATTGATGAGACTGTTTTTATTTCTTGCTAAAATTGGACAAGGGTGCAGAAAGTCCCTTAGAAAATTTGGAGAAGGAGGGCTGAAAAAAATCAGAGATATTACCGGTATCAGTTTTCTCCTGTCTTCACATGATCTCCATAGCAGAGGGTCCAGGAATTTAATCTCTGTCCAATGGAGAATTTAAAGTCTCATGCTTAAAATCTTCTGAGAGGTTCTGAGAATCCAATCAGGCAAACCTCCTGAATGTAGTGCCAGTGCTGTGCCAACAGCCATGGATGCACTATCTACAAACCATGCATAGTTTAAATGGTGAGTAGTGACTTAGGAAATTGAAGAAACTAAACCACACAAAGCAGATTTTTCAGCACAGGACGGAACTGCAGGTAAAACATTCCACATACTTTTACAATTGGTCAGAAAAAAACTTTAACATATGAGCCTGGCTATCCAAAATTCTAAAAATTAATATTGCAGATGCAATTTAACAGTTGTTCTGCCGTCCTTGTCAGAAGGGAAGGATTAGAATTAACAAAATGCTTGGCAGCAGGTGGAGTAACTAAAGCTGGATGAGTGTAGAAAAAATTTTGAAAGTCTGTAGAGCTTTGTATGTTCTGTCTGCTTTCTTAGGTATGCAGTAGGCTATCTGCCTAGGAAACCACAGGGTGTGTGACACGCATCCTCCAATGCTGGCAGCACTGGGGGAGTGGAAAAAAGTTCAGGGAATTCATTTGTAACTGTTTATATTGTCTGAGGGACAAAGAAACATTAGCATATTATGGAAATATTCTAAGAACGACAATCCCTGACATGAATTTTCTGATAACATGCTCTCCTGAGTCTGAATCAGAAACCCTGGGACAGCTACAGGTTTTTGTCCTCTTGTATTCCTCTCCAGATTCAGTTTCTTTAATCTCTTCAGGAAAAGCGGAATTGTTTTTTCTTTTACCAGAAACTAACTGAAAATAAGGGTCAGTAGCCTGTACAAGACCCCAAGAAACACTTAATAAACTACTCATGCCAAGTGAACTGGTGTAGGAGAAGATTAGTCTTCTGTTTCTTTTTGACAGGAAAGTTATTAATGACAGCAGCAGCTTCCCCAGGGATGAGCCCAATATTCTGGGTAAGCAGGGGCACTTTCTTTGTCCCTTCTCCCAAGATAGATATGAGTGGCTCTCCTTTGCCTACTTAAGGAACTCCAACAGCTGCAGCGGATGTGTCTAACCCCAGTCCATAGTGGCTGTATGGATAAGGAGATCAGGGGAAAAGATGAGTGGTCTGAAGAGCCAGCTTTGACCACAGCAGAATCACCCACCATCTGTGGTGGCAAAGGCTACTTGGTTAGCTTTTTCTTTTTGTGGCTGGAAGGAAGACCAATATGAGACCAGTAGTTTGTTCCATGTCCATAGGTGGAAGGAGGACCAATATGGGACCGGTAGTTTGTTCCATGTTCATAGTTTCATAGGTATGTGCTAGGTTAATGGCCCTGGAGCCTTTACAAGCCTAGCCCATAGAAGTGCCCTGGCATTGTGCCACTCAACATTGGTTCCCAGTGCCTCTATCAAGTAGAGCCACTGGAGTGACCCCCAGGATGAACCTTCTATTACCCATCCACTCATCAAGATTTCTCTTGAAGAGGGACAGCGAGGTACTCTGTTTGACATATATGGGAAGTCTATTCCAGAGAATGACCAGTCTCTGGGTGAGAAACCTGTCCCTCTAGCATGTTCTGTTGATTGTGGTAACGAGGTTGAGGTCTCTGGAGCATGTGTTGCAGAGGGATTGGGATTTCTTTAGATGCAGCATTTCTAACAGAGCTGGGTCAGACATGGCTTGTAAGTCAGGCAAAGATCGCCTCTAAATAGGCAATATGAGACAGAGAATCGCTGGAGTCTTTTGTGTCTGTCTGTGTAGGACATGTGTTTTAATGCCTAGGATCCTCTTCATGAGGTACTTCTGTGGCCTCTCCAGCTGTTGCAGGTATCTAGTGAAGTACATGCCAAATGAGGCATTATACTCCATGACTGTTCTAATGAGGAAAGAGTAGAGAGAGACAATGACATCTTTCTTCCTGGATGCAAAACCCTTGGTAATGAGATGTGCCACATAGAAGGACTTTCTGACCACTGTGGCAATCGAAGGTGAGGTTGCTGCCATCCTGCATCCCCAGATCTCTTATAAACGCCTTCAGTGTTTAGTGGGCTCTTATCGATGTGGTTATTAGTGGGAACTGAGTTTTTACCAAAGGGGATGACAACACATTTTTTGGCAATAAGCTTAAGGCCATGGTTTCGACACCAGTCATTGGTCTCATTGAGGCCTTTCTGTAGGATGTCTGCATCACTTGGGGAGTTAATGGCTCCCAGCTTGCAGTTGTCTGCAAACTTGGTCAGCCAGACTCCCTTTGTGTTGGCCTGTACTTATGAGAAGTAGATGCCGAACAGGAGAGGACCCAGGACCAATCCCTGTGGGACTCCACTTGTGACTGGTCGGCAGTCTGACTTGGAGTCTACTAATTTCACACTGTGTGGTCTAGCTGTGATCCAGTTTGTGACCCCCACCCACCTAATAATATAGGGGTTGATGCCTAGTTTGATGAGTTTATCAATAATTCTCGAGTGAGGAATGGTATCAAAGGCCTTGGCCAGATCGAGGTAGGCTGTATGCACTGCCTTACCTTCATCACAGTCCTGGTTACTGACTCAAAGAAGTCAACCAGGTTGAGCAGGCATGATCTCCCTTTCACAAAGCCAAATTGCATGGGGTCTAGAGTTTGGAGATTTCCTATATCTTTGTTAATCAGGTCCATGATGATGTGCTCTACAGCTTTACATACCAGGCTCGTCAGGCTAATGGGGCGATAATTCCCAGTGTCTGTATTTGCTCCCCCTTTAAGGAGAGAGATGACAGTAACAGTGTGTCATTTGGTAGGGACAAAGCCTGAGGTGATGCTGTGACTGAACAGGGCACACAGATGTGGTGCCCAGTTCACTTTGTAGTTCTTGTAGAACACAGCCATGGATATTATCGGGTCCCATGGAAGCTGTATTCTTGATCTTGGGCAATGCAGCTTTAACCTGTGCTGCATTAATGCTGGGTGCCTGGCATTCTTCCGGTATTGTGATTGGTCCTTTGGAAGGGGAGAGAGGGGTAAAGTTGGCACTGAATGTCAGCCAGTATGTTGGCTCAGTGTAGGAGGTACCATTGTGCAGCAACTCCGAGCAAATCTGGGTATTGCCCTGGAGGTTCTTGATATAACTATAGAAGACATTGTGATTGTTTTTAGTGTCTGCTGCAATTCTGCCTTCATAGCTGGCTTTAGAGGATTTGATGAGGGATATCAACTTTCTGTTAAGGCTAATAAGGGAGTTTTTCAAGTCTTGGGACTTCACCTTTTTCTGCAACAGTTTCTGCTTTCTGTTGTAGAGTTTAATGGCAGGGAACCACCAGATTGGCTTCCTTTTTTTGGAGGAGAACGTCTTGGTTCTGTTGGGTATGGCTAGTTCCATACATTTATGTACGTTTGTACATTGTGTTGCTGTATGATTTGGCAGTCATGCAGCTATTTTCCATTGGCATGGGTGCTGTGAAGTTAGCCACCTCTGTTTTTAGGAGCCCAAAGTCAGCTTTGGAGAAATTTTTCAAGGTGGTTACCTTTGCGGTGGGGGGTGTGGGTGAGATGTGAATTTCCATGGGGATTAGTTTATGGTCGGATCTGACCAGGGAGGGATTGACTACTGGTATAGAGCAATGGTCACCCATGTTAGTAATAACCAGGTCAAGGATGTTGCTTCCTCTAGTGGGGGGGGGTCAGTATGAGTTGGTCCAGGGCATTGGAATTGATGAATTCCAGGAAATGTTGGGCCAATGTATTGGTGCTTGAGTAGTTTTCCCAGTTGATGGAGGGGTACTTGAAGTCTCCTAGTATGAGAGTGTTGGGTTGGACCTTGATAGATTCCAGGGTGCTTAGGAACGTGGAGCGAGAGTCTAGCGTAATGGTTGGGGACCTATAGCAGGCTATGACCTGGGTCGCCATCTTACCCAGTGTTAGTTGTACTTGAAGTATCTCAGATGCATTATGCTGGGCTACTAGCCTGGAGGTGTGCATATCCTTTATGAATATGGAGACACCACCGCCTTTGGAGCTACGGTCCATGTTTTGGGGCCAAAAGGTGTGGGATGAGTTATAGCCTGGTAGCACAGGGGTCCTTTCTGCTGCTTTAAACCAGGTCTTCATTACAGCACAAATGTCGATATTCTCCATTTTGAGGAGTGCTTCGAGTGAGTGGATCTTGAGATTTAGACTTCTAGTGTTGAGCAGCAGATTACATTTATTTATAGCTGTTACAGTGGTAATTTGGTCTTCGGAACACCGCCTAAAAAAGGCACTATAGGGGTGGCAAGAGCGTTAGCCAGTACCCGTAATCCCAGGGGTGACAGATGCAGGCCATCTCTGGTAAAGCATCAAGGTCTGTCAGTCATGTCATCCCAAGCAGACGGATACTGGATCCCCTTAGAATGACACCAGAAACTTGGTCAGTTGTTGAAGTCAGTCATTTTTTGTTTGTACTGCGGTATAATTCTGGGTGATGGTAGGATACTGCTCAGGGCTGGGGTCATACCTGCCTGGGCCACATAATCCAAGAGCTCCATGTCTCTTCATGTAGTCCAGGGAGGTGCTTCTCAGGTCATTCACACTCACATGGACAATGACAAAGTCATACTTGTCCTTGTGGAATGACCTGAGTGCGTGTGTTGTGTCGGATTCTGGCACCTGATAAACAGCTGACTGTTACCTTCTCCTTATTCAACCTAGTGAGTGGGACAACTGTGTGCCTCACTATTGAGTCACCTGTGTATTGGGCAAGGTGTTTAGCCTTAGGGGATTAGGTTGAGGGGCAGACTGTGGAGGTGAGCTATGTGTCCTGTGGTTTGTGTTGTGTTATGGTGGTCGAGTGCATTTCTGTCTTGAAAGTCTCTGCTGTTTGGGTAAATTTCTTTTGAGAGCCTCTGCGAAGGTGGGTGAGTGGTTTGTGTTTTTATGTGAGAGATGTGATGGTGGGTGTTCTGGAGGGCTATGTGTTCCATGTGGTGTGGTGCAGATGATGACCTTCTCCTCTTGACCAGCTAGTTTGGTCTTGACTGGAGAGTATGTAGCTTCCAATTTGGTGATATAAGAGCATCCTTCACAAGTCTTTGTGTTGGGAGGTAAGAGGAGAGGGCTGTCTGTGTACATGAGACAGTTGCTACACTGCCTCAGAATGCCCAAGTGCACCAGGTTAATAGGAGAAAGCACTGGAAACTGCCCTTTAATCATGCCAGGAAGGGTGGTCATAACTACTAAGTACTGGAGCTATTTCCATGAAGAACTAGTGCTGATGGCACTTAGTTGTGCTCCAGTAATTGCTACAAAAACTTGCTGAAGTGCAAAGCGAGTACGCTATTTGAAGTACAAGAGAGAAAGAACTAGTAAGATTCAAGAAAAAAACTGAAGAGCAGACTTTCTGGCACCAGTAATAGTTTACCTCAGCTTGGCGCTGCTAGGCAGAGCTTAGACAAGCTTAACCCACGCAAACGCAGGCGTTTAAACCAAAAAGTTAAAAGGGATGGAAAAACTGCCCAAACGGCCAATAAACTACAATTTCAGGGCCAGAAACCACTCCTCTTGTTGTGGATAGGCTACCTAGTGCTTACCACTCCCACTGATAAGCTAGAAGGCTTCCGCCCAGCACAAAAAAGCTTTGGGGGCTCAGAAGCTTACAAACAGTCCTGGATACAGCAAATCTGTATCTGGACTAGACTAGTTACAGGAACGGTGGGAAGCTAGCACAAATGCAGGCTTTTAAAAACGGTGCTTCTTTCTCAGGAAAACTAAGCAACACAAACCTGTAAAATCTAAAATGTAGTTAAAAATAATTTTCCCAGTTAAAACACAGTAAGAAGCACACTAATACACTTCATCAGCCCCCAAAACTAATCTAAACAGTTTCTCCACAGGCAAACATGGAATTTTAGAATGTTGAAATAAACTTTTAAACTGTCAGGAAAAAAAGTGCACTGCATTTTAGAATACAGAAAAAATCTGGTGACAGTCAATAAAAGCACATGTTCTTACCTTAAAATATACTTTCTCAAACAGGAAAGTAAGTGTAATCAATAAAAATATTTGGAAGGTTTTTTCCCAGAGGGAACTTGTCTGCCCAACAATGGAACAGCACAAGCCAACTGTTGAAACCCTGAAAGCCTACAGAGTCGCTCGCTCTTCACTTAGTGACAAAATTATCGTTTAGTCATCTTTGCTTAAGCTGACTTATAATTTGGGTGCATGGAAGGTGCCCTGAAGCTTTGGAAGATGACTGTGTGTTATATCCTATGCAGGATATAAGCCATATAGGTTGTGTTACTTTAACAGTCATCAGTATTATGAACATCAGAAAATGATTAAGTTTAGTAATTTGTCTTAGCTTCTGGTGCCATTCCAAGGGGGTTCAATGTTTGTCAGCATGGAAGGATGAATAGACAGTGTTGCTTTGCCAAGAATCCCCACTTAGCTTTTGAACATTGGCTAAAACATTGTCCTCCCCCATAGTGTCTTTTTAGGCAATGCCAAACTGACGAACCTTCCAACATAGCAAAACTAACTCAAAGGAATCTTAAGGTGTTAACTGCTCAATACTTGGGGCATATAAAAAACTCCACTCATTCCAAGCTTTCTTCATCCTGGAGAATGCATACATTTATGCAGTTACCAAGATGTTGTTTAAAGTAGTGGAGAATACCCCTGCAATACAGTGCTACAATGCCTTCCACGCATTTAGGCCAGCTACTGCACAGGCACAGATTAAAGCTGGAGGTGTCTCAGCCTACATCAGTAACAAATGCACTTCGGGGCTGGTCAGACATGACAGGCTTGAGCTTCTCCACATACAATTTACCATAGGCAAGGCCCCATACCTTATCTTTGCAAGCTGTTGGTCACCCTCTGTGACTTAGGAAACCCATAGCTAATACTTGAATTTAATGGAGACAATCACCATTCAACCCAAGACCATATTCATGGTTGACTTTTACCTTCCCATCTGTAAACTGAGAATTATGCATGACCCTAAATTTACAGGCCCATAGATTCCAGGACTTGTAAACACAAATGCCCTATACTAGATAGTTCATACGTCCACTAGGGGAGCCATCATCCATCATACTGGACCGCCATGGGAGAATGATGCCCCCCCAATGTAATGTCTTTTCCGGTAAAGTTTGACCATAAAGCAAATAAAAATCAAAACCTGGGGTACCAGCTAATACCCTAATATCTAGCAGCTATTCTAAGCAAACTTCCTGTTAAGTGACAACCTGGCAAAATTTCAAGCCCCACCAAACCTGTAGAACACAGCTACCTATGCAGAATTGTTCATTGAAACCCTGTACATTCTTAATACATATTTAGAGACAGCTGTCTCTGCCAGAAATAAGCTCAGAACTAACTTAAAAACAAATCACCCTGGTGGAATCCAAACATCAGTAAGTTATACAAAATAAGGAAGACAGGATTCATAATAAAAATTAAATGCAGTGCTCGGCAGGATAAAACCCCCTCTCATCAGTATTAATAAACAACAGAGCAAATCAAGTCTCCTATGACTAATTTTGGAGTAAAAATAGCCTCCCTGACTAAGGTCAACCTTTAAGGCTTTCTTTAGCTATGTCCACAACCTCATGTAGTACACAGGGGTGTGCATAACTAATTGTAAGTGGAGCCACAAGGTATAGCAAATGTACTAGCAGACAAATTCAGCTCCAGTTTTATCCCCCTGATTACCCCACCCCCCCCTCAGGAGATGCCATCAAACATACTATCCCCCAGCTATCACTAGGAAACTGGTCCTAAATGCACTCTAAAGGCCAAGAACATGGCATTAATGGGCCCGATAATCTCTCAGGATGCCTCCTAAACAGCCATGAAACATGACCTGTTAAGGACCTCTGTTGTCACTGTTTACCCATAACTTCCAGACAGGCTTTTTGCCATGTGACTCCCATGCACTGGCCCAGTAATCAAGGAGCCTCGGTCCTCACCACTAGCTCCAATGAGGGATGTACACATTGGGAGGATAAGTACACACACAGTAAAGTAAAATTTCCCTCAAGAGCACACAGAGATCACAGCCAGTCTGGGACTGGTTTCTGCCTCTTTCTCCAGATTCCCAGTAAGACTTCCCACTGGCCAAGCCAAGTCCTCCCTGCACTCTCTCTGTCCAACCAGTGCTTTGTGTCCCTGGCCAAGTAGCTGACACACACACACACACACACACACACACACACACACACACACACACACACACACACACTTGATTTGTACACAAACACACACCTGGGAAAGTTAGTTAAAGTAAATAAAACCATTTATTGTGAAAAAAGAACAAGGTTTTTTCATCTCATTCATTATAGAGACTTCTTCAGAAAACAATGAATACTTTAATTACACTTTTAAATAGTCCTTGATGCGTGATGTCTAGAAATGTATATAATATGTATGTTATACAAGTAATTATATTTAATGAATATTTGATAAAAGGATATAAATAAAAACATTAGATAAATTTAAAATATACTATAACATTAGTTCTATCAATGTTCTATGAACTTGATTGTACATATGTATATTAGTTTATAAATAAATATATATATATATATTGTTTGTTGTAGTTCTTAAATAGCAATTAAATATTTCCTTTTTAAACTTTTATCAAAATATGAATAAATGTCCCAAATTTGCACACTTCAAATATTGTTTGCCCTTTCAATTAATAAAGGTGTCAATGACACTGTTTCGTTTAATCCTGGGGGAAACATAGAAGCCAATCTATATTGCCATTGGCTCTCCTTCTTTTATTTTGACAGTGTCCAAGATACCAAATGTAAATTTCCTAAATTCTGAGCAGGATATACTATGTTTGTATAAAGAATTAGTGTTCTTTTATTCTTAATATCATTTAAATGTTCATATATCCTGCTCTTGAATAGTCTTTCAGTCTTGCCTACATAGAATTTTGTGTTACAATTACCATTTTGTAAATAAACTTTACTTTTCATGACATTGTTTAACCTAATAGTGGGTTCAACACAAATGTAGCAATAAATAGTTACCCACCCACATTTTTTGTACCCCGTTTATTTTGAAGTGTATTAGATTTTTTGTATTCTAAAAGTTGTTTCATGTTAAACCCTACTCTGTTGACAAAATTTGGTTTATTCCCCAACTTATGTACACCATCATTGGATCTAAAAATATTCCAATTACTTTGGAAAATGTTCTTAATAGCTTCTGTTTCTGAAGAAGTCTCTATAATGAGATCCTGGATTCCTGGATTCCTGGTTCATTTTGTTATATTTCAACAGTATTACACACCTGGGAAAGGCTGGCACAGGTTTACTACCTATGCCCCCTTCTGCACAGACTGTAAGATAGTTAGCATTGCCAACAGAACCACTTATCAGCTACTTTAAGGCCCTTCCCAAAGGGTGACCAGTCTTACTGTGTAATGTTACTATTATCCAAATGGCAAATATGACCAACAGCAAGGCTGTTGAAGTGGCCCATACAGTGTGACCGAATACATATGCAAGTATACTAAGAGCATACAAATCTCTAAAAAAAACAGCCACAATTAAAAGGCTTAAATATATTTAATAATAAATAAAGGAACAAGACAATACTCAGTAACTCAGTACAGTGACTACAGAGTTCAGAATCACAGGAAATATTTTAAAACTACATTGCAGGACAGTCTCAAATAAATACAGATAACATCTAAACTAATATTTACTATATTTCTATCTATATCTAAGAGAAATCACTGTAATCTAGTTACTACTTGCTGATGAGAGGATGTTTGCAGGTCCAAAGACAAATACAAAATGCACAGACTTTCACTGAGAGAGAGATCTTAAATTAATAACACATTATTGGGGCGTCAACTGGATGACATCACTGTTTGTCACTTGCCTTCAGTTCCCAGGCTAACAGATACCAACAGATTTTAACACTTCTCTGTGAAAAATACTCATCTCTCAGAAGTTTGCCTCGAACTGGAAGTTGTAAAATAGTTAAACAATTTTACATTTGAAACCTGTAATTATTTCTGTTTCCAGAGAAAAGAAAAGAACTTCTAGCTGTAGACATCCTGTCTTCTTGCTGAGATAAACACAGTTGTAAAGCTCTTCACTTATTTTCTCAGACGTTGCAAGTTAACTCTCTATATTCCAACTTCTACAATGAAAACACACATTTGCACAGGCATGTAGTTTATACACACCTCTGCTCTTTTCCAGCAGGGTACACTGTGGTTACATTCTTGAAGCTCAGTACATGACATACTGTTCAACACACACTTCTGCACCAGTAGTTTAATATCCACATAGCATATAGTTTTCTTACATTTCTAAGACAAGCGTACAAATCATATTAATATTCACAAATGATTTAGAATTGTTTACAAAATTCCAGCTAGCTGGGCTGGCAGCATTTTGGTTTGTCACATGACACATGGATGGAGACCTGCAGTGGTCATCCCTCTGTACAGGGCAGGACATTGAACCTTAGTAACTACAGACCTGTATATTTGACTAGTCTCATATGCAAAGTCACGGAAAGAAATATCATGGAAGTTTATTAATAATGACCTAGGAAATCTTCAGACAGTGGATCCAACCTAGCTTGCTTTCGTCAAAGGCAGATCATGCCTACTCAACCTGTTGGACTTCTTTGACAAGGTCACCACGCCAGTGGTGAGGGAAAAGTAATGCATACTGCCTACCTTGACCAGGCTGAGACATTTGATACAATATCCCACTCAGATACTGTAAAAGTCAAGGAATTAGGCATAAATCCCTGTGTTACGGGCCTGATAGAAAGCTGCCTCTCAGTACATTGGATGTTAGAATAGAGGAATCCATTATCCACAAAGAGGCCATCATTACCAGAGTCTCTCAGGACTCCATGGTGGGTCTGCTCTTTTTTGGCATCTACTTCTCTGACGTCAAGGCCATCACCATGGGCCTCTAGCTGACTAATTTCTCAGACTGAAAACTAGGAGCTGTCATACACTAATATCCTTCAGGAAGGGCTAATGCAGACAAATGACCAGTGCCAGAGCCATGGTTTAAAACTCGGTGCCAAGAAATGCATAATGGTGCCCTTTGGGAAGTCGCCTACCCCAGGAGAACACCTCATTTATAACGCACTTCTAAGAGTTAGACGCAGTATTCAAGGATTAATGGATGTATCGGACAGTAACCTTGCTTTCAACCAGCATGTCTATGGTAGTGGGACTTCCAAGATGGTTGCACATTGAGTAACAGCTTAATTTCAGCTCTCCCAATGTGAAAACAGAAACTCACAACAGAGAACCAGTGAACTCGTAGTTTTGGGTAAATTTCAGTAGCTGGCTAGTAAAGTGCACTGCCTGGATGCCAGCAAAAAAGAAATTTGGAAAACCTGAAAGAAAATCTCTTACAAAATGGGAGGAAAAAACACTGACTGGGAAGAACAGTTTCGCTGTTCAGCAAACAGCAGTTCAAGTTCAAGCTTTGGTGCAAGAAATGACTTCCAGTAACATAGAGACAAAAATAAGTCGAATGTAGTCAGTGCTGATTAAAATAAATAAAACACTGAAAGAGTGTATCAACTCAAATAACAAAAGGCTGTAAAAAAATGGAAGAAGCTTTAAAAAGATGGAGCAAATGGTGTAGAAATCAACCAACATAGCTGATAAAACCAATAAATTTATTTGGTAAGTGCTTTCATGCGCAGAGGCACTTCTTCAGACCCCAACACAGAACGATATAAAGCAACAGAAAAAAAAGCCATTAAAAGAGTAGAGACAATTAACTTACCAAGGTAACCTGTGAGCCTTCAGTGTCAGTTTTAAAGGTATGTCCCATTTAATTCGGGGACTGTATGTGCTTGGAGTGTAATAATCTAGATGCTCATCGTGTTACCCTGTTGCAGTCATCACACTTGGGGTTATCCTGCCGTCAGGCAGTCCCGCAGTCTGCCAGAGTTCCAAAGTCTTGGTCCAGCGTCGGTTGCTGTTGCTTCTTCCCTGACGTCAGTGCGCCAGGGGTATATAAGAGGCATCCAACGCCATTTTCTTCAGTCTTTCTTGCCGCGCGGTGCCCGAAGCAGAAGCAGTTAGCAATTGCCGGTCGGCCGACACCTGAGATTTTCGAATCGAATTTCAGTCCGAAGTCTTCAGTAAAGCTAAGTACCCCGTTAGGGAACCTTTTCTTGCCTCAGTCCGATGTCAGAAAAAGTTAACAATTGCATTTCTTGTGGGAAGCAAATACCTCATACGGACTTCCGTTCTTGTTGTATTCCTTGCCTAGGTCCAGACCACGACGTCACAGGTTGTCGGTTTTGTGCTAGGTTTAATAAACGAACTATCAGACGCCTTTTTGACTTCGCACGACATTACTTTGGTAAGAAATTTAATTGTATCATGCCGTCGGAGCAGCCGACGACCGGCATGCATAAAAAACGCAAGGATAAGGACAGGCAGCCTAGGACCAAGCCAGACTCGGAGGCCTCTGCTGGGCCTGTCGCCGGTTCTCCGGTTTTCAGTGAGACTCCTACGCAGCCCCTGACTATCGCAGAATTGGAACCCCAGACAGCTGCGAATTCTCAAGCGGAGTGTACTAGGCCGTCGCAGCCATCTTCATTAGGCCCTTCCGACACCGGAACAGAAGTAGATCCCGGTGCAGTAGAAACACCTTCGGTTGCAGAAAGTGTCTTCAGACAGACTACACTCACCATTAAATCTTATGCTAAGCTTAAAACTCCATTAAAACCAAAAATGACTGTACTTCAGTCTACAGTTCAAGGCCCCATGCCTAAGAAACAGATGCTTAAGATGGCTGAAGATTTGATTACCCTAATCAGGGGTTCCCATCCCCCTCCAGATAAAAGACCAAGACAAGAGGAGGAGTATGCTTCCTCTGACCAGGTTTCAGTTTCCTCAGATTCTTCTGAGGAACAGGATTATACTTTTCCCCCTTATGAAGACTCTGATGCTGAAGACTCAATTCCCTCAGCATCTCCCCCTGAAGACTACTCTTTTGGGGAAACTTTACACACCATGAGGGAACATTTCCACTGGGAAGGACAGGACTACTCTGATTCAAAGAAAAGGCTCCGAGAGTTCCTTTTACTACCCCAGCACAGACCACTTGCTATCCCTCCAGTTTTAGACATTGTGGATGATGTTTACTTAAGAGTCTAGTCTAAATCCAGACTCTCTACCACCTGCTCCAGCCAAACCAGACAGATACTACAGAGTACCTGACTCTCACAAATTTCTTTATAAAAACCCTGTGGCTGATCCAGAAACAATTTCCCAGGGTCCTAAGGGGGCTAAAGCTTCTATGGCTAAAAATCCTGTACCCTCTGAAAGGGATTCCAGAGCCCTAGATAGATGGGGAAAGAAGATCTACACCTCAGCTACTCTGGCTATGAGTGCATTAAATTGTCAGTTTCACATGCTGAAATAGCAATTCCTAATGTCTCAATTAAAACAAAAAAATGAGCACACGTTCTGAACAGTATGAATTCAAGGAAATGCAGGAGCTGTTGCATGCAGCTGAACAGGTGGGCAAACATACTTTACAATGTGGATTTGATTCATTGGAAGCTTCATGTAGAGCAGCTGTTACTGGGTCTGTCATACGTAGACATGCTTGGTTAAAAGAACAAACCCTACCTGATCACGTTAAAGCAAAATTATTGGATACACCTTTACAGCAGGATGTCTTATTTGGTGTCAAAGCAGAAGATGTTTTAAAGAAAATGGAGGACAAGGCAAAGTCTATGCAGACGGTCAAGGATTTTTTACAGGTACAACCCCCTCGTTTCAGCAGAAATTGGCCAACAAAAAACTGGTCCTTTCCAGCTTCTGACAGATCACGGAGGGGCAAATACAGATGCCCAAGGGGCAGAGGTCAGTCCCAAGGCCCTTACAAACCTCGCCAATGGGGTACTGCTACCCAGAAGGGAGGAGAAGACAGGCCCCAAGCTAGCAGAAGACAAACACAATGACTCAACCCTCAAATTCCCAAGCAAATCTCTCTTGGCAGCTCCCTTGGGAGGAAAATTAACACTTTTTGCAGATAACTGGCACATCATCACAAAAGACAAATGGGTCCTAAACATTGTCTCACAAGGATACAGATTCCACTTTCATACCTTGCCAAGGATAAAAGGAATGCCAAACGTGCCACAGAATCAATGGGCAGAAGTACAAAAACAAATTACAGCTCTCATGGACATGAGCGCCATTCAACAGGTACCTACACAGGAGCAAGGACAAGGATTTTACTCAAGACTCTCTTTAGTCCCCAGAAAGGACAAAGCATGGAGACCCATTCTGGATCTTTCAATTCTGAACACCTATCTGCAAGTACCAAAATTCAAGATGCTAACACTACAGCAGCTTCTTCCCATGCTGGGCAAGAAAGCTTGGCTAGTAATGTTGGATCTCAAGGAGGCATACCTGCATGTTCCTATCAGACAAAATTGCAGAAGATACCTCCGCTTCAACCCATTACCAATTCTCTGCACTGCCCTTTGGCTTATCTACTGCGCCCAGGGTCTTCACAAAATGCCTGGCACCAGTAATTGCATACTGCAGACAAAGAGGAATTCAAATATACCCATACCTGGACGACTGCCTTATTCAAGCAGAAAGCAAGGACATTCTTTTAAAGCATCTGGCATTTGTCAAACACCTTCTAAGTTACCTAGGGTACACAGTAAACAAAAAGAAATCAAAACTAGTGCCCTCACAAAACATAATATTCCTGGGTGCCAGCTTGAATACAACGGCCCAGATGGCTTATCTCACGCCAGACAAGCAACAACAGCGGACTCAATACTTCAAAATAATGACAGCATATGAGGAAATTACAATGGTACCTGAAAAGCGTATGGACTCAGCACAGTCACAGCTTAGAAACAATGATGCCACTCATTCCCTGCCTTCAACAGGAGTTTCTATGGTGGGCACAGGCATGTCACCTCAACAAGGGTCAGCCTTTGACCTTACCCACAGCCAGGCAAACTTTAACAACAGATGCATCGGACTATGCCTGGGGAGCACACATGGCAGGACAGTGCATTCAGGGCAAATGGACTACACATCAAAGGGATCTGCATATCAATCAAAAAGAAATGCTAGCAGTACAGAATGCCCTAACAGCCTTCACGGACCTCTTACACCCAGGACAACTAATAATAAAGACGGACAATACCACAGTAGTGTGGTACATAAACAAGGGGGCACACATTCCTACCGCCTATGCAGGCAAGCAATGACCTTGTGGAACACAGCACTGTCTGACCAAGTTCAACTACAAGCACAATTCCTGCCAGGAAAGAAAAACACATTGGCAGACGACCTAAGCAGAAACATCATGGATCCCCACGAGTGGAAACTAGATCCACAAGTATTTGCAATGATAATTCAAAAATGGGGACGCCCAGACATAGATCTGTTTGCCAACCCCCAAAACTGCCAACTTCAAAAATTTTGCACAAGGACATTCCACCCACAAGCTTGGAAAGTGGACGTCCTCTCATTCAGTTGGAAAACATTAACAGTGTATGCCTTTCCTCCGCTGCCTCTTCTAGCAAAGGTACTGCTGAAAGTCAGATTAGAGAGACCACAAATGATACTCAGTGCACCAGACTGGCCACGCCAGCACTGGTATCCAATTCTAAGGAACATGGCCCACGGCCCACCATGGATTTTACCACAAATTCCTCACCTGCTCACCCAGCGAGACAATGAGATTCTACATAGCCAGCTCAAGACTTTAAACCTGGCTGCATGGCAAATTACCTAACCAACCAGCCAACACCTCTATCCAAAGCTGTTATGGATGTCATTCTGGAGGCCAGGAGGCCTAGCACCAGGAAAACCTATTCAGACAAATGGAAAAGATTTTGCGCCTGGAACCAGGCTAAAGGCCAAAATCCCCTTGATCCAAACATTCCTTAGATTCTACAATATTTAACTGAGATGTTGCACAAAGGACTTTCCTTTTCATCTATTAAGATCCACGCCTCAGTAGTTTCAGCCCATTACAACACGGATCCTCCTTTATTTTCACATCCACTCCTAAGACAGTACCTCAGAGGGGCTAAGAACATAAGACCACCCAGGAGAGCACCAACACCTACTTGGGATCTCAACTTTGTTCTGGAAAAGCTTACACTGCCGCCCTTTGAACCAGCTTTTTCAGCTTATTTAAAAATTCTTTCATGGAAAACTGCCCTGCTGCTAGCAATAACTTCAGCTAGAAGAGTCTCAGAGCTACAGGCACTAATGGCAGTGGAGCCTTTCCTCATTTTTCATCAAGACAGAGTCTCTCTACGAACTAAACCTTCCTTTATGCCAAAGGTGGTATCCAGTGTGGCCCTAAACCAAACTATTCATTTGCCCACCTTTTTTCCAAATCCCCAGAACAAAGGAGAAAGACTCCTGCACTCTTTGGACATTCACAGGCAATTACGTTACTACTTGGATAAAACTAAGGCTTTCAGAAAATCTGACCAGCTCTTTGTAGCCTATGCTGCAGGATCACAAGGAAAAGCCATCTCAAAACAGACCATTTCAAAATGGATAGGACATTGCATACGTTTCTGCTACACGCATCATGGAAAACCGGTACCTGCTAACATTAGGTCCCACTCCACCAGGGCTACAGCTACATCAGCAGCCTTTCTCAGGGGGGTGCCAACCAAGGATATTCTGGAAGCTGCAACTTGGAGTTCAGTGCACACCTTCACCAAACACTATCACTCGCCTCTATATTCTAAGACTAGAGCTGGTTTTGTCACTGCAGTTTTGCAGGGCCTACTAGCTTCTTCTAATCCTGTTGAACTCCACCACCCATCCGTAGCTTTGGGATTCAACCCAAGTGTGATGACTGCAGCAGGGTAACACGATAAACATAGTACAGTTTTGTACCTACCATAAATGTAGATGTTTGAGTGTTCACCCTGCTGCAGTCCAGGTTACCCTCCCTCCATCCCCTCTGAACTAACTAGACTTATCTATACCTTTCTATCCTATACAACCTCTGTGGTGTATTTGCTTGTGACTGAAGGTATTGTTTTATTTTTATATGTATATTTTTATATAGCAGCATGTATTGCCTACTTATTGGGGGCACCTGACATCTGGGGCAAGAAAAACTGAAGAAAATGGCGGCGGATGCCTCTTGTATACCCCTGGCGCACTGACGTCAGGGAAGAAGCGACAGCAACCGACGCCGGACCAAGACTTTGGAACTCTGGCCAACTGCGGGACCACCTGACGGCAGGATAACCCAAGTGTGATGACTGCAGCAGGATGAGCACTCGAACATCTACATTTATGGTAGGTGCAAAACTGTACTTTTCTGCTGTTTCAACTTTATTCACCATATCACCCCCCTTTTTGAGTTGCCTGTACTGGTGAAACATTGGTCATCCCCCAGGGTGGAGGGGTGGGCATTCGTTGGGCAGAGGGATAAAGAGAAGGTAGATGCCATTGGACCGTGATGCCCCCAACAGATCAAGGAAGCCAATGGAATTGTGTACTGGGTCTGTAGTTTTTAATATTGTTTCATTTACTCTCTCTGAACCAGAGATGAAGCTTTTGAATAAAGGTTTGTCCTTTATTCCTGCTTGCCATCTAAATTTAGTGATGTACTTAATTTGAGGTCATTTGTGAGAAATGTTGGGCTTATAAGTATATACTCATCTGCTGAATCCACTAATTCCATGGAAATTAGGGCTCCGAAGAGATCTAGTACTTTTAATCCCCCTTTGTATTCCTCCCTTGAACCTTTTTTGAAGCTGTGTGAGCATGGTTTGCATGAATCCTTAAATGTTCCCTGTCCTAATAAATTTTACAACATGTCCTATGACGGATGTACAGCATAGGGTTGAACTTAAAGAAAATGACTTGATACAAATCCGACCTGCAGATAAAGGTGGGGCCGTTGTGGTTCTTGATAAGTTATTTTATAAGGACTGTATGAGAAGTCTTCTGTCTGATGCTCAAACATATTCTTGTATCAATAGAATTGAGGTAAAAAAGCTCATTCAATGGATTCATAGTGATTTGTATGATATCCTAATAAACAGTACAATTGAGTATGATTTGTATAAATATATGATAGTTGATGGGCTTGTTATACCAGCTCTGTATGGTCTTCCTATAGTGCATAAGAATCTGCATAAGATTGTATCTGGCAGAGGGTGGCTAACTGAGCTACTATCATCCTTTTTTGACAGTAAGCTAAGGCTGCACCAGCAGGTTTGAGAGACAATGAACATTTTCTTAGAACACTTTTTGACTTTACAAGTTCTGTTGTTTCAGTTTCTATTATGGTTACTCTGGATGTTGCACCTTGTTTACCGTGATACCCAGTCCTGAAGGTGTTGATTTTAGTAGATTATTTTTTCTAACAGTTTAATTTTTCTTATTTGTTTTTTCTTAGATCTTATTTTGGAAAATAATGTTTTTATTTTTAGTGATGAGATCTTTGTTCAGAAACTGGGTGTAGCAGTGGGAACTGCATGCTCTACAGCTACACATACTTGGTGATGCCTCAGTGGGAGGAGGAATATGTTTTGAATGTACACAGGTTTTCTCTGTATACTCTTTATTTGGAAGATACGACTCTGTTTTTGAGAATCATTAAACACTTCTCTAGTGAGACAATTGTTTTTTTTGGATGTTTGTGTGATAAAAGGGGGGATGGCTGTTTAGAGACCAGGATGTTCAGGAAGTCATGCTGGAGCAGTAGTCTTTTATATAGAACCATCCTGGAAACATTTATCGTAATATAGTTAAAGGGCAATCATTTAGGGTCTCTAGGCTGCATACAGACTATATAGATTATGAGCAAGCACTTGTGCTCTCTGAAGTACATGCTAACACAGAAGGTCTTTGGCTAACGAAGTTCGCAGATGAGTGCAAACTAGGAGCCATAATCGAAACTCCTAACGATGTGGACATCTTACAAAAGGGCCTCACTGAGACAGATGCCTGGTGTCAAAGCCATGGCCTGAAGCTCAATGCCAAAAAGTGCATTGTCATCCACTTTGGTAAAAACTCTACCCATGAACTACCACATAGGCAATAGTAAACTTAACACCAAAAGTGTGATAAGAGACCTTGGGACACAGGTGGACAGTAGTCTTTCCTTTGATAATTACATTGCCACAGTAGTCAGGAAATCCTTGTACGTGGCACACCTAATCACAAAAGGTTTCTCATCCAGGAAAAAAGAGGTCATTGTTCCCCTCTACTCGTCACTCATTAGACCCATTATAGAGTACAACACCTCTTTTGGTATGTACCTCAGAAGACATCTACAACAACTGGAAAGGCTGCAGAAATACCTCACAAAGAGGATTACTGGTCTCAAACAGATGCCCTGTGCAGACCATCTCAAAGATCTCCAGCTTTACTCCGTCGCATATCGCCTACTCAGAGGTGATCTCTGCCTAACATACAACGCTATGTCAAACCCAGAGCTGATCGACATGCTCCACTTAAAGAAATCCCAATCCCTCCGAGCTGCACGCTCTAGGGACCTAAACCTTGCCACCACAATAAGCAGAACATGCTGGAGGGATAGATTCCTGTCCCAGAGACTTCCCATACTCTGGAACAAACTACCTATCTATACCAAACAAAGCTCCTCATTATCACTCTTCAAGAAAAATCTTGATGATTGGATGGGAAATAGGAAATTCACCCCGGGGATCACTTCTGTGGCTCTGCTAGACAGTGGTACAGGAAAATAATTTTCCTGGGTGGGGAAAGCCAGGGTACCTTTTCGGCTAGGCTTATATTATATAGGCCCTAGGGCCAATAGCCTAGTACCTACCTATGAACCTGTATGTCCTTTGTTCATCCGATAATTCTTAAGAAGTTTACACCTAGATTTTATGCATATTATGGCAGTACTAATCTGGTCTATTTAGCTATTTGCAACCAGTCTACAAGATTTATGTTGTTAAGACTAATTGCTCCTTTAAGGAGTGCATCCTTGAGCACGTTGGGGATATATGGAAGCCAGATGATTATAATTCCGTTAGCTAGACATATTATTATGCATACAACACATAGCTTTTGATGTTAAGTTGTCTAATCTCGCCTTCGTTCTTGCTGGATGGGTTCGGAGCCGATCCCCGGCTCCAACTCAGACATTTTCTATAGCTCAAGAGCTCTTTACTAGCTTGAGGCTACCCCTTAACCAGAATGCCCAGCGTTAGCTACCCAGATCTCGTTTGCTGCTTTAGCTGCCAGGTTCCATCAATACTGGCTCAGACTTAGTATAATTTTTTTCTCTGTTTAAAGTTAAATAATTTACTTGAAAAGTTAGTATTTTTTTCTCTGTTTATAGTAGTTTGTAAATTTATTTAGTCGTAAACCCCTTATCTTGTCCTTTGTTGTGTTTTTGTGCTGTGTTGGCTGTCGCCCCTTAGTCGCTAGGCTTTCTGTTTTTCCCTGAAGTCGTTTAAGTTAGAGATTCCCTCCCCCTTAAGGACAGCCATTTAAGTTAGAGGCTGTCCTTTAAGGTTTTTATCAATATAATTTTTTATTATTGTAGTGTGTCTTTTTGTGGTACTTCCTTCCTTTTTTCTCAAAATGACCAAGGAAGTTAAAACCCCAGGGTTTAAAAAGTGTGACTCATGGTGTCAGAAGATGTCTCTGACAGATGGGCACACTAGTTGTGTGTACTGCTTGGGGGCTCTGCACCTGCAGGACTCTTGCTCTATTTGTCATGCCTTTAGTCCAAGGGTCCTGCAGGAGCGGAAAAACCAGCCAATCCTCCGTGGATTGTTGAAACAGGATTCTCCGGCTAAAGCATCTCAGCCAGTGAAATCTTTGAAGTCAGTCAAGCTGTTGGCTCCATGTTCGCAACCGACCTGTGAGCTTGACGGATCAAGTGTGTCGGTGCCCTCTAGCACAGACAAGACTACTCTGTTGGCTTCAAGTGTTACCTCGGAGCCATCTCAGAGCCACAAACGAGTTAGGTCTCCTTCATTAGAGCTGATTCACTCGGTGCCACAATCACCCTTACTTCAGAGCGCAGCCAGTCATCACTCATCTTCCCACTCCTCTCAATCCTCAAGATTATCGGATCAGGACATGGAGAGAGTTTTCAGTAGGTTGCTGAAGTCACAGGCCCTTGCAAAATTGCTTTTGAGCCCACCTCAACAGACCTCTGCTCCATCCGCTTTGATATCCATTCCTCTTCCGACTATGCTTAGTTTGGAGCTGAAGTCCATGGACATTCCGATAGTGGTTCCTTCGGCTCAGATGAAATCCACTTCGGCTCTTATGTTGGCTCCGATTACCTCTGTTCCTTTTTCCATCGAGGTATCTGGGTGCTGAAGCTCTCTCGTTGGCTCCAAGGGTGGAAGTGGCATCTGACCCTTGTCCGACCCCCGCTCTCCCTCTCGGAGCGTCAGCTCAGTTGAGCTCGGCTCCCACATCGGCCTTAGAGCCGTCGCCGTTGGCACAGAGTGGGATTTCTGTCTCTTTGTAGCCAGAGCCCTCTCTGTGTCGAGACCGTGATGCTTTCGAGGTCATGTGGAGAGTGCTGTCCCCACAGATGGCCCCACTATCGGCCGTCCCCTTCGGTGCCTGTGCCAACCTCTGCTCCTTTTCTAGCTCCAAAGTGTAGGGAACCTATGCCCCAGGACACCCCTTTGGGTGAACGCTCTTCTTACGAAACCTCCCCAGAGCATTCTGAGCAGGCTTCCCGGAAGAAAAAGTGCACGAGGAAGCACCAAGACTCCCCTGAGTTTGCCACCTCAGATACAGATCTGGATGAATTGGAGGGGTCTCCAAGGTACCCCTCTGAAGATGTTTCCTTTTCGGACATCCTTGAGATTCTTAGGCAGAGGCATAGCTGGACTTCCCTAGCCCCCTCCGAGGACGAGTCTGTATACTTGGATGCATTTGGTTCCCGATCTTCCAGCTCCTGGGTGTCTCTGCCTTTTGATCCACTCATGTTCATAGTGTCTCGAAAGGCTTGGTCAGCTCCAGATTCCATGGAACCTGTCCCGAGGAGGCCTAATAAATTTATCACAGCTCCCCAAGGCAAACAATTCCTGACTAAAGGTAGCAGCAGCCACAAAGAGAGAGTTAGCTGAAACCTTCTCATCTGTTCATCCACCGAATAAAGAGCCTTGTACGATGGAGAGATATGGGAAGCAAATGTTTTCATCAGCGACCTCCTCCCTTAGGTCCCTGAACTATCTTTCCCATTTTACTAGACTTCAGAGGGATCTCCTAAAAGAGCTTGGAGATACCCTACAAGATCCCACAGCTGAGGGAGCTTCAGCCAAGGTAGCTACCCACTTGGCGACTTTAAATTCAGTAGTCAACTCCTCCATGAGGCTTATTTCATACGCAGCCGATGGAGCAAGCAGAGCTGCAGGAACAGGAGTGGCTCTTAGGAGACACTCTTGGCTGCGGCTGTCAGTTTGCGGAACCTTTCAGAGCGTCCTTCACCAGTACCCCGTTTGATGGCTCCTCTCTCTTTGGGCCTCAGGTGAAAGACACGCGTACCAGGTGCCAGCAGGAAGGCAAGACGCTCTGTGATGTGGGAGTCCATATTTCCACTCCTACCAGGCCATACCCAAAGGATCAGAAGGGTGGAAAGATGTAGTTTCGAAAATCCCAGGGACCCCTGCCTGATGCACATGGTGATTTTTCCCCCAGGGGGCAGAGGGGAAAACAATAAGTGGCAGATGCTGCCCTCATGGCAGAGGGGGTCCGCAAAATCAGGGTGACAGAGATACGTGCTCTTCCAAACCCTATCAACATCCCTGAATGGGAGGCAGTCGGGGGAAGGCTTTCATTGTACCCAGTCACCTGACAAAGTATTACAAAAGACAAATGGGTACTATCCATTATATCCGGAGGTTACAAAATTCCCTTCCATCAACTCCCTCTTGTTTCATAAAAATCCTTCCCAGATGTTCCACCCAATCTATGGGATCAGGCAGTCACAGAAGTTTCAAGACTGCTAGAAAAAGAGCCATCTGGGAAGTCCTCGCAGACCAAGTAGGATCCAGAACTTACTCAAGCTTCTTTTTAGTGCCCAAAAAGACAGGGGACTGGAGACCAATTCTGGATCTCAGCAGATTAAATAAATCTGTACAAAAAGAAAAGTTCCGAATTGTAACAATGCAGTCCATTCTCCCCTTTCTGGGTCAGGACAATTGGATGTGGTCCATAGATCTTCAGGACGTGTACTAGCATATAAAAATGGACAGATGGTCCAGGAGATTTCTATGCTTCCAGCTAGGGGCCAGTCATTACCATTTCAGAGCTCTGTCCTTTGGTCTCACCACAGCCCCCAGGGTGTTCACCAAATGCATGGCAGTAGTTAAAGCTCACCTGAGATGTCTAGATTTCCAGATGTTTCCTTATCTAGACGACTGGCTCCTCACTGCTACCACCAGGCAACAACTTATAGAGGCACGAGATTGCACCATCACATCCTGTGCTCAACCAGGCATCACAATAAACCTCGAAAAATCTGCCTTGTTGCCCTATCAATCTATTACATACATAGGAGCAGAACTAGACACAAGTAAAATGATTGTAAAATTGCCTCAGGAAAGAGTTTCCATTATTTGATAGCAGGTGTCACTTCTCCTGAGGAGCAAAAGAATTCAAGTCAAATATGTCCTTCAAGCTCTAGGGTCCATGGCAGCAGCCATTCCTCTAGTTCCCTTAGCACGTTTTCACATGAGAATCCTTCATTGGCTTCTTTTCACACAATGGTCCTAACAGGAATTACACGTCTCACATGATGCTAATTACAGAATCTTGCAAAAGACACCTTTCCTGGTGGATAGTCTAGTGACTTGGGGCAGACCTTTCATAGAATCCCATCCAGTTGCCACAGTGACCACGGATGCTTCCCTGATAGGGTTGGGGGAGGCATTATCTAGGGAAGACAATCCAAGGCACGTGGCAACCTCATGAGTACCACTTGCACATCAACATCCTGGAGATGAGAGCGGTGCTCCTAGCATTGCAAGCTCTTCAAGACTCTCTCCCTGCCGGGACTGTTGCAGTACATACGGACATCTCAGTGGTTTGGTACATCAACAAACAGGGCAGAACCAGGTCTTACCCCTTGTACTGAGAGGCCGTTAGACTGTGGCAATGGGCGATTTCCTCCCAACGTTTTCTGACAGCAACGCATATCCCTGGCAAATCCAACGTAATAGCGGACAGGCTCAGCAGAGCTATCCTTATGCCACACGAGTGGTCTCTGAAACAGGAAATTGTGGATCTTATTTTCCACAAATGGGGCCAGCCTTGCTGCGTTCTCTTTGCCTCTTCTCTCAACAACAAATGCAGCAGCTACTTCTTCCTTGTTCCTCCTCCCGGTCACCTAGGGATGCTTTAGCCCATGATTGGCCTTAGGGACTCCTTTATGCATTTCCCCCATTCCCCCTAATTCCAAAAGTCATTCAGAAAGCAAAATCATTGTGTTGCAAGATGATCCTCATTGCCCTATGCAGATTTGGTTTCTGTTCCTTCACCACCACCTTCTAGCCCAGCCTTGGGTTCTGGACCCAGTGCCGGACCTCTTGATTCATCATTCAGGTGGGTTACACCAATCCCTCCAATCTCTTAAGCTCACAGCTTGGTTACTCCACTTCCAATCTTAGCCAGGCTCTCAAATATTTCCACAGCAGTGCGTGATATTATTGTTTCCTCCCATAAAACAACTACAAGGAAAGTTTATGCTAGCAAATGGAAAAGATTCTCTTACTGGGCAGAATCCAGGAATTTAGATCCTTTTACAGCTCCAGTGCACGAAATTTTGGATTTCTTAACAGAGCTGTTTCAATCTGGTGCAGCTGCTGCTGCCATCCGAGTACATCAGAGTACAACTAGCTGCCATTTCAAATTTTTACATCTGAGTTTTTAACTCAAGCATAATGTCTCACAAACTCTGTAAGGCCTTCATGAGAGGTACATCTCTACTTAGACCCCCAGTGAGAGAGCCTCTTCCACCTTGGGATCTCAATTTGGTTCTGGCCTCCTTGATACTGCCACCCTTTTAACCAGCAACATCATGTTCTTTGAAATTTCTCTCTTGGAAAATGTTCTTCCTAGTTGCTATTACTTTTGCCAGATGTGTTTCAGAACTCCATGCCTGTTTTTTCACAAAGAGAGAGTTTCTCTGAGAACCAACCCATCTTTTCTACCTAAAGTTTGTTCAGAACACAATTTGAATCAATCCATTGAACTTCCTGTCTTTTTCCCTAATCATTCCAGCAAGGCAGAATATAGATTACACCAATTGGATGTGCATAGACAACTATGTTTCTATCTCCATAGAACTAAAGAGCTGAGAAAATCAGATCAGTTGTTCCTTTCATTTGCTAACAACAAACAAGGCCTTCCAGTTTATAAAGTAACCTTATCGAAATGGTTATCCGACACCATTGCCTGTGCTTACCATTTGCAACAAAAAGATCTTCCAGCAAGACCCAAAGGTCATTCAACTAGGTCATTAGCTACTTCGGTAGCTTTTCAGTCTAGATTGCCCATAGATTCAATTTGTGCAGCTACTACTTGGGCAGATCCTCATACATTTATTTCTCATTACAAAGTAGATGTGGTCTCCCGGGGCAGGGCTTCCTTTGGTTCCACGGTTCTGAATAGTCTGTTCCAATGAACCAGCCAGGATTGAGGTGCTAGGGACGCTGTCCCATCCAGCAAGAATGAAGGCAAGATTGGACAACTTAACATGAAGAAGTTATGTACCTACCATAAGTTTCCATGTTAGTTGTCCTTCATCTCGCCTTCCTTCATGCATCCCTCCCTCCTTCCCCCTTCCTCGAGGATTGAGAGGAGTTTTTCAATGGCTAACTTGTTTTGTTCTTAGTTGCTTCCCAAGCAAACCATGACAATTTACTGTATATCCAGGTTTAATAATAATGGATTATCTTCTATGATTATGTCTAGTGTTAGCTATCTCAGATGAGACCTGGGTAGCTGACGCTGGGCATTCTGGGATAAGGGGTAGCCTCAAACCAGTAAATAGCTCTTGAGCTATAGAAAGTGGCCGAGTCTGAGCCAAGGAACAGCTCTGAACCCATCCCGCAAGAAGGAAGGCGAGATGAAAGACAACTAACATGAAACATTATGGTAGGTACATAACTTCTTTTTTCTTAGTCTTGCAGTTAGTTGTTCACTTGTGATGAAAAAGGGGGTGATATGGTGAATAAAGTTGAAACAGCAGAAATGAACTGGATTGTTACGCACCAGGCTCAGAGTCCCCAGTTTAAATGGGAATATACCTTTAAAAGCGGCATTGAAGGCTCATAGGTTACCTCGTTAAGTTAATTCTCTCCACTATTTTAATGGCTTTTTTCTCTGTTGCTTTATATCGTTCTGAAGAAGTGCCTCTGTGCATGAAAGCACTTAAATACATTTATTGGTTTTATCAACTGTGTTGTTTGGTTTACACACCATTTGTTCCTGCTTTGTTTTGCTTTTGAGAACCAACCTTTATGCACAAAGTTTGCTTATTCTGTTTTTCACCTTTAAAAAGATATTCAGATGAGGTGGTAAAACTGCAAAAATTCAGAGACTGAAATGAAGAAAAGGTTGGCTGAAGGAGACTGTTCAAGAAGAGGCATTTCAAAAAATAATTAGAAGACAGAGCATGTAGGGAAAACTGAGATTTTCTGCTGTACCAGAGAAGCTGGAAGGAATAGACCATTAATTTTATGAAAGCACGAGTAACCAACTGAACTGGTATTCCACAGCAGGAGTTGTTAATTGGAATGGCACATCATGTGTATGCTCCAAACCTGGCCATGAGAAAGCAACTTAGACCTTTAATAGTGATGATGCAATTCTGCCAGCAGAAGGAGTTGATTCTGACAAAACTGTGGGAGAAGCACAAAGTACTAAAAGTAGGAGACAGAGTGTTTCTGGAAAATGATTACTCGCTGTACATCAGGAAGAAGAGGAGTAGACTTATTCCACCAATTTAAGCTGCTGTACCCATCTGTTTTCAGAATGTTCTTTCCTGGAGGGACAAAATCATTTTTTGATGCAGAGCAGGGCATGCTAAGGAGGAAATACAAGAGTATGTCCAACAAAAAGTGAGTTATGCAACAGAAGGAAAATCTGCTTATTGTTCTGTTAATAAAGATCAGAGAAACTGTCCCAGTGAAATATTTTCCAATGTTTCAACGGAAATTGCCCGAGAAACAGAAAAAAGCAAAACAGTTGACTAGAAGAACCGGGAGTACTTTGGAAATGAAGCAGAGAGTGGATTTGGGAGTTGGAGATCAACATAAATAAAACTAGCAGCTCGTAAACTGGCAAGTAAACATGGGATTAGAAAGCATTACTTTTATTTGTGAAACATAACTTGAGAAGATTGGACTTTTTTGACTTTGTTAAACTGGTAGGGGGCACTACCGCATATAGCGTACTTCATGCCATTAATGCCTTGAAGAACACGTTGGGGGGGGGGAGAAGGAGAGAGTTACCTTTAAGTAAAACATTTTTGTCTTAATAATAGTGTTTTGATAATGAATGATATAATCTGCATGCTATAAGGTAAAGTTTTCTCAGTTATTTGAAAGTATGATGGGGATAACTGAAGTAAACAGGCACCGCCGCTGTTCATTCCTTATTTCTTTCTCCTTGTTTGGTTTTAAGAAATGTAGGCACTACAGCATAAAAAAAAGAAGTCTGGTCAAAAGAGCAGGATACAAGAAAAAATGATGTGCTTTTTTCACTCTTGCACAGAGGAATGACTGAATTAAGATCCTTGGCTTGATCTAGTAACAAGTTTTAAGAAAAAGCAAATAAAGAATATTGTTGAACAAATAAACAAGTGCTTGTGGAAGCAATTTTATATCTGGTTCTTATGTCTTCTTGGAGGCAATCTGATAAAGAGCAATAAAAACAGAATACTTATTTCAATAGCTAGGAGATAATGTTTTCTGAAAGCATTCAAGTGTTTCCCAATCTGAGAGAGTAATAAAGATAAGACAAAACCAAACAGCACTCAGTAGAAGCACAGGCTGTAACATTCTTCTTAGCATGCATAACCTTCCTTTTAGGTTAACCCAAGGAGTGTGGCTGTCAGTCTGGGACAGTTGTTTGTATTAGGAGAGTACAATGTCAGTATTTGAAGATGTACATAGTTTTGTATTAGATTAATAGGTTTTAGGGGTGTATTTGGGGTTGTTTTTTGTTTTGAGGGCTGTCAGTAAAACAAAGTTTTGTAAGATGTGACATAGGCTCAATAGGATATGACAAGAAGCAACGGTATAAAAGATCAACCTGCCAAATATTAGTGTATGCATGTAACACAAAAGCTGGAACTGGACTCAATATAGAAAGTGCTGTTATGTTAAAAAGTTATTCCCATGTTTCATGCATAAGTTTTTTTTGTTATCTTTAAATGTAAATGATTTCTCAGTATATATAGAAGAAGGGAGACTGGGATTTTGGATGCAGATCCTTAAGATTAGCAATCCTAGAGAATATTTTATTCATAAAGTAGAAGAATTTTCTAAGAACTAAGCTGACGTGAGAGAAAGGAGATTCTACTGATAGGGATGACTGCAGTTAGGGATACAGATAACAGGCAAGAAGGGGCTGAAATTTATTGGAGAAAACTGGCAAAAAAAAAAAAAAAACAAGGCATTGGGAGCAAATAATTAGAGAGGAAAAGGTAGTAGAATGGGTAGAGTCCAAGGATTTATTTGACTGCAGGTTAGAGACTGCGTTCCCTATCAAGGATTGTTGTCAGAGTATAGGCAGAGCGAAAGAAATAGGAGTATCCTAAGCGAAAGACCAGCACTGGTAGAGTTTAGTAGAATTTACAGCAAAAGCTGTTCTTAAAGGAATAATTAGTAAAGCATATAAAATATTGCATGATAATTATAAGAATCAATCAGAGGAGGTTAGAAAGGGCTGGGAAGAGAAAGTGGATAAGCAATTCACAAAAAGAATGGGATAATATTTGTATCTCACAATTATGCAACAAAGTCTAGATGATTTAGGATATTTACTTGGAAATGTTTACATATGTATTTTTGTACCCCAAGTAGACTCCAAAGAATTTTTCCTCAGGTAGATAGAAAATGTTGGAGGTATGAATTGGAAGAAAGAGGTAACTGGGAACATATTTTCTGGGAGTATAATGAGTTGGCAAACTTTAAAAATTCCTTGCAGACTATTCTATCAGAAATACTGGGTGAGCAAGTTGGTATGACTAAGGAAGTTGAGCTGTGACACAGAATAAGGATTCGTATCTTCTTAGTCTAGCCATAGCTGACTTGAGCTGCACAGCAAGTCTGCTAACAATGAATTAAGTTGGCATCAGGAGTGCCACAGTGCCCACAGGAAGATGCATCTGAAATTATAGTGTAATACAGTACTGAAGACAATAGAGAATTTGGAGTTGTACCGCTAACCCCCTAGGAGGGGAATTAAATCATTTTAACTGTCTCAACAAAGCTTCCCATTTGTCACATGGCTCCGTATAAATTGTTTGCGTCAGCTTCCTTTTGCCCACATCCATCTTGTTTTCATCATATAGCCTAAATACCTTTACAGATTTATTTTTTAAATCTGAACCCCTTATATGAAAGCTAAATAATTCCAGTATTTGAAACTGAGAGGTTCAAACAATATTTTTCGCTATCTCTTAATTTCATCTTTTAAAAATCTGCTTGATAAACTGAACGTTTCAGTGACTTGTATTGAATAGGATGTCTCTTTATTAAGATCAGAAGTTATTAAATTGGGCAGTTCTGTTTCAACTAACTGTGCATACAAGACTCTCCTTAATGGATAAATTGAAGCCTATGGCAAAAAAAGCCATGGGTACAGAATTTTGATGAAGAAATCCTGAATTTTATTGACTAAATTCGTAACTGAGGAAGTATTTAAAGAAGTAACTAATGCAGAAAATGTTTTCTAGGGGTTGTGGATCCATTATCAATATAATTTGTTTTATTTGTCAGTTAACTAACGGCAGTAAATACTGGATGTCCACTAGGTGCTTAAACACTGTAGCCATAGCATGTATCTGGAAACACTAACATTTGCTGGCTAAGGAGTTAAGTTTTCTTAGAAATTTTAAGAGCCATCGTGTCCAAAAACATTTCATAAAACATCTCCTAGTTTGCTGAATTCCACTTATAGTGAAAAATCTTAGTAAATGCATAACTGGAAAAGTTACTATATGTAGTGTATACATATTAAGAATATAAATCAAACCCAATAAGGAAATGTTGTGTTTAACATACTATATTCTTTATCTTATTTCATGTAGCCCCATAGTTTAACTCCATGGTAGGGGTATTGCATTATGTTTAACTATTCTCTGCAGACATAAACAGTCTGAACTACCAGAATGTTCTCTAAATTTTCAGGTTTATCTGCATTGCTTATTTTTTTCCTGATTTTTTCCCCCATACGTTATGGTAAAGGTCATTATTCTATCTAAAATCTAGGGCTAATTTTTTATATATTGATTTTTTAGATGGATAACTCACCTGAGCATTGTTTGAGATTAAAAAGAAGTCATACCTGTAAGCAGTACTGTAGTATTTTCCTTCCATATTAAAGCCATCTACAACACACACACACCCGTATGCACATTTAAAGAGACGGAAATGTTAGCATTTCTGTACAGATTTCAAATGCGTTGATCAAGTGTTTGATAATCTTCCATAACTTGAAGTTTGAATTCCTTCATTAGTGAAATAAACCCTTTTGTGCAGCATTATAGTTGGCTGCCAAATTCTCTGCACAGTTTATTTTCTGTTCACAAGAGAAGAATGTAACTTTTGTAGTAAAATAGTTGACGTTTTCATGCTGGAGACTAACCTGAATTGACATGGAAAGGTCAGAGAGGAGGTTGACAAAGGAGGAGGTTAGCATAATGTTTAAGGTATTTACCTTACAGGCAAAAGGCGCAGGGTGTGATTCTCATGCAAGGTAACTGGCTAGGCTTAAAATGGCCCACAAGAGCAGTTAGCCTACTACTGAACTATGAACCTATAATCTGATATCTAGTCAGCAGCACTACTGCTGCTTTTGGTCATGAAGAGTCGCAGTAACTGCCTTGTGTACTCTCACAGTTGATAGTCTGTTATATATGGACAAAGGAAACCTGATGACGGTCTATTTTCATTGACATAATCAAGGCCTTTGACCTTGTAAACCATGCTTTGCTATTCAGGTCTCTTAATAGCTATTGGGATCAAGTCAGAATTCTGTAGGCTGGTTTAATAACTTCCTTTCTTACAGAATATTTAGAGTTAACCTTATCTTGCAAGTATACCCCTTAGCACCAGTCTTTAAAGGCCTGCCACCCAAGACTCCATAGTATCCTTACTTTTATTTGTAATTTTTATCTGTAAGCTTCCCTTGGGCTTGCTGCACCTCCCAGTCACCCTTTACACAAATGTAATTTCAAGATCTGGCTCCTTACATGTCCTAATCAAAAAGCAGTTGGAGACTGACAGTAACAATTCTCAAGATGGCTTCAACAGATGAATGACCGTTTAACTAAAAACAAAATAAATTCTCAAGCTTTGGACACCCAACAAAGTTTATCCACTATCGACAACAGCAGATATTTAATATCCAACAATCCATTGCTATAACACATTTTGATGTCATATCTAGGTATCGATTGGACTCCCAGTTAAATTTTCAAAAGTCACTTGCACATGACAAAGATTACAATTGTCAAGCTTTTCTTCTGTACCAGAAGAATCACTTATTTCTTCTCTTTATAATGCACCTTGCATTGGTGAGGTCCTTCTTGCCCACTTAGAGTATTGTTTACCCTTAATTGCTTCCACTTACCAGTGCAGAGTGAGTCCAACATTTGTTTGTTTGTTATTTAGCATCGTAATTTTGAAACATTTTCATTTCTTGATCATAGGAAGTTACTAGGTTATTGGCCCTGAGGCCCTTACAAGCCTAGCCAAGAATTTAGTCCATGTTCCAAAAAGTCAGCACCCGATGCTCCTGTCCAGCAGGGACATAGGTGGAGTGCCAGATGTGTATTTTCTATTCCATCCCCATACATTTATCCAGGTTGCTCTTAAAAATGGTTAATGAGGTACTCTGCTTGACATGGAGAGGGAATCTATTCCACAGAAGGGGGAGTCTCTGGGACACATCTGTCCCACCGACAAGTCCTATTGATGTCAAAGACAAGGTTGAGGTCGCGCATGTGGGTTACTTGAGTGGAGCTTGACTTGCTGATATGCGCAGTCCCGTAAAGGTGGGGTCTGAAATTGCTTTCTATGTCAGACAGAAGTCACTTCTGAGGAGTCTGTACGAGACTGAGTAGAGGGACAAGGCTTTTAGCCTGTCTATGTAGGGGTAGATGTTTGAGGCCCTGGATTCTCCTGGTGAGGAACCTCTGTGGTCTCTCCAGCTGCTGCATGTGCTTTGTGAGGTACATGCCGAAAGGAGCATTGGACTCAATAATGGGTCTTATAAGGGAAGAATACAGGGATGTTATGACCTCCTTGTCCCTGGATGAGATACCCTTCCTAATAATTTGTGCCATGTAGGAAGTTTTCCATACAACGGAGGCAGTATGGTGGTCAAAAGTCAGTTTGCTATCAACCTGTTTGCCCAAGTCCCTCATGACTGATTGCATGCTTAGGACCTTGTTGTTAGTGATAATTTGTGGGGCCATCAATCTCCCCAAAGAGGATGATGATACATTATTTTGGCATTCAGTTTGAGGCCATGTTTCTGGTGTCAGTCATTTGTTTGGGTGAGACCCTCTTGGATGATGTCCACATTACTAGGGGAATTGATGACAGTGCCCAGCTTGCAGTCATCTGCAAATTTGATCAGCCATAGCCCACTGGTTTTGGCCTGCACCTCCGAAAAGTATATCCCAAACAACAGGGGCCCTAAGACTGATCCCTGGGGTACACCGCTCATTACGGGTCTACTGCTTGAAGTGGCTTCCCCTGTTTTGACTAGGTGGGTTCTATCATTGAGCCATTTGCTACCCATCTGTTAACATATGGATTGATGCCTAGTTGAGAGAGTTTATCTATAAGTAGTATCAAAGGCTTTGGCCAGGTCAAGCTAGGTGGTGTGCATTGTCTTCCCCTCATCCATGGCTTTGTTGACCGTCTTGAAGAAGTCGTCCAAATTTAACAGGCATGACCTTCCTTTGACGAAACCAAACTGTGTGGGATTGAGTGTTTGGAGGTTGCTAATGTCCTTGTTAATGAGGTTCATGACAGTCTGTTCCATGGCCTTGCAGATCAGGCTAGTTAGGCTGATGGATCTATAATTTTCTGGATCGGTGGATGCTCCACCTTTGTGCCAAGGGATGACAGTGGCTGTCCTCCACTCAGCTGGGATGAAGCCGGTACTCAGGCTTTGGTTGAATAGGGTGCCCAATGGTGCTGCAAGTTCCTGCCTGAGTTCATGTAGGATGTAGCCTGAGGTGTTAGCAGATCCCATGGAGGCTGTATTTTTTGCCTTTGAGAGGGCAGTGATGACTTGCTCCCTAGAGATAAGGGGAGGGGCAGGTGCTGGGATTGTCCTGATTTACTGATGGGGGGTGAAGTTTTCAGTGAACCTGTATGCCAGCAGGTTTGCTCTGTCTACAGTGTTTGTGTATGTGGTGTCCTTGACCACCAGTTCTAACCAGATCTGAGTGCTTCATTTGAGACTACAGACATATGTGAAGAAGGACTTATGACTATTTTTAGTAGATGTGGCCATTTTGGACTTAGTTTGCTTTGGAGGATTTCACTAGTGCTCTTATTTGCTTGTTCATGCTAAGGAGAGATGTCTCCCTCACTGTTAGAACAAGAGTACCATCTACAATCCCACACCCACAACACCATATCCTTAAGAAATACTACTACTACTCACAATAAACTTCTTTCACAGACCATCATTTCTCAGTAATGGGTCCTAGACTTCTAGAATCCCCCCTGCCAGTCTCAGATTGCTGCTTTGGTTCCCTCTTTTCCTTTCAGAGCTGAAGAAATATCTTAAAAGTGAAGCCAAATGTTCATGCTTTCTACCAAATAGAATTGTTTACAAAATGTTTTCATTTTCCTTTTTCTTAAACCTTCTTTTACATAAGGCTGTGATTCCACTTCAGCATCTAATGGGTACACCTATTGTAAATATTATGCTAGTATATAGTACATGTAAGTTGGTGCTTTCTTAGGCTTGCATCTGGTAATATTATCTGTTACATCTTTTTCTTTGTCTTATATTGGTGATTTGTGCTTGTATTGCATTAATTTTTCTTGCAATCCCTGGAGAGGACTGAAAATAGTCCAGTTGGATCTGAGTTTTTAACAAATTCATATAAAAACACTTTTGATAACAGTTTTATTGTTACAATTAAGAGTGAAATTAGTCTATTTGGATCCAGACTTCCTTCCTCTTTCATTATGGACAATTGACAATTGTCCTGTTTTAAAAATGCATTATTTTTATAGCCAGGAATGGTTAAAAAATACATAATTCGGGGGGGGGGGTAGAACAGTGGTGCAGTGGATAGCCTTGTTGCCTCACAGCAGTGTGTAGTATGGAAGAACAGCTGTGGCAGGACTCGCCAGTTGGTGGCTTGAACCTTGGCTGTAGTTGATTGTCACTGTTGAAGTAACACCTTGACCTCGTGCAAAAATGAGAAAAAGGGGTTGTGGATGGATGCAGAATCTGAATTGCCTAGGCATACTGAGGTCTTGCTGAGTCTCATTCTGGTGGCTGCCCAAAAAGCAATTACTAGGAAATGGAAATCAAAGTCTAAACCAACTGTACTAGAAGTAGTGAACATAGTAACAGAGATAAAACAAGTGGAAATAAGATTTTTAGAAAAGGGTAGAAGCAAATTACATAAAACAAATGGAAATTGTGGGAACAGTACATGGAGATGAGGAATGAGGTTTAAAAGAAGACAGGATTTGAAAGAGCTATGTAATGTTTGGCTGACAGTGACTGGGTGGATAATAAGTGATGTATAATATTTGCAACTAAAATTATGTCAATATGGTTTGTTTTCATTTTTGTAAATGTATGATTGCCTATGTCATAAGTGATAATTTAATAAAGATATTTCTTCTTTAATTAAAAAAAAAAATCATGGCTAAGGTAGTAAGGAAATCTTTCTATTATGTTTAGCTTATAAACAAGGGCATTGCATCTAGGTCCAAAGGAGTCATTGTTCCATTGTATTTGGCCCTCATCAGACCCATCACTGAGTACAGTGTCCCATTCGGTATGTACCAGTACAGGTCCATGCAGCCATTGGAACATTCAGAGGTTACACACAAAAAGAATACAAGGTTTTAACAAATCTTATGTGGATCACTTCAAAGCCCTATCCCTGTATTCTGTTTCTTACAGAGTGTTGAGGGGTGAACTGTGCCATGCATACAAGGCATCCTTGGAACCTGCTGTGGACCTGGACCTTTTACATATTCAGAAAATAAATAGCATCCATACTACCCGATCTAGGGACTTAAACCTTGCTTGCAACATAAATAGGGCATGTCAGAGGGACAGGTATGTGTCTCAGAGAATACCTCTTGTCTGGTACACGTAACCAGAATTCTTCCATAACCCTACTCAAGTGTAAGCTGAACCAGTGGATGTAAAATTGGAAATGCACCCGTGGCCTGTCACCTATGTCTATAATGGACAGAGGCAGCCTGTAAATGCATGGCCACCCATGCCCTAGCTTTATGTATACACTTTAAAATAATCTCTAGGGCACCAAAATTTGTTGAATACGTTTGGGATGCATGGTTAAGCTTATTAAGAACCCTTGTAGTCGTTGACCTCCGTTATCTCATGCTGGTATATACCAAGCCAAGTTTTTTTAAGGCCACTATTCTGTAAGTTTGAAATCGACCTGAGAAAGGGAGTTTTTAACACTGCACCGTCTTACTACCATGGTTTGTCAAACATGTTTTACTAATTGAATTCTGGCTGTTAGTGTTGTGGATGAGAATTCTCCATTTTAAACTTTTGCTGATACAGTACAGCCCACGTTTGTGTTTCTCTAAACTGTGTTAGCTGTAATACTCAATAGGAGCTATTGCATGGTATCGTTATCTGAGGAGCTGAGTAACTTGTATTCTTCCAGGGCGTGCTTAGTCAGCTGGTGGTTGATATGGTCTTGCATCAAGCTTGCTCCATTGTCTAAGATAGTTTTTTTGTTGCAACCAGTTTTTGTTTGTGTCCATAATGCTGCAGTATGCACTTTCTAGATGTTACCCAAATTAGATAAAATTAACTTATAAGATAGTGTTGTAGTATCCACTATGTCCTGTCAGAGCTACTTAACTGATTACATAATTGCACAACAAATATTCTTTGCAAGTGATAGCTTGAGTACACAGAAGACTAAAACACAATTACTTGAACTACTGTACATAATGACCTGCATTAAAATACAATTGAAAGAGTTTTTGCAGGAGAGCAAATTTCCTCATTACTCTGAGAGCTTAAAGTGTTTTATTCTTTGTCCAGGAATTACCGAGCATTATGGTATGGCTGCTTGTGATGTGATCAGCTGTGCACTAACGGTATAATATCTTGAGGAGGGATAGTTGTCTTCAAATGTTCTTATGTATGTAATTAACACTACAGTTATTGGCTGACACCGTTGCTTCACTGTGATGACAGCTTTTTTAACATCAAGGTGAAGCTAATGCCTGAACAAGACTGTAAGCTCAGGTTGCTTAAAAATCGTTTTATCTTCTGGGAAGGTTAGTTGCTGTTTTCAAGAAACTAAAGTCCAGCAGTATGCAGATTAAAGAGAATGGTTTATTTGTGGTTTCAGTCAAATTGGTGATTTGACATAAACATATTTTCTTTTCTAAAGTGTGTACATAGCAGAGAGAAAACTAAGGAGCTTTGAGGAAGAAATTTTGGGACTAAACACACACAAGGAGGCCTGGATAATATCATTTGGCAGTGGTGAGAAACCCAGCAGTGAAAGTAATCATTGTGTTGGCAGAGTAGATTCAGCACATTCCCTATGTGACAGCAAGCCATCTTTTCTCCAGTCTTCTGATGAAATTATAAAGCCTGACACGGAAGAACTGAGTTCTGCTTTCCTTTTAAATGATGTCATGAATGAAGTGGACACAGAACATTGTGAGTTTGAGCCTTCAGTAAGGAAGCAACAAAGGAAAAAAAAATACAAGTTTATTTTTGTTTGTACTGAGTGTCTTTTTGTATATTTATTGTGTGATAGTTAGCCAGGCATGTGCCACACACTATAATATTGTATGTAAAACATTAGGTTTCTGTATTCTAGTTCCATTAAAGTAAGTTGCTTTGGATGTTAAAGAAGCAGTGCAGTAGTATTTGGCCACAAAGTAGTTCACACGACAGATATATTTACCTCATTACTTTAAGGGCTTTACAGAAGACTTTTTTCAAACCCAGCCCTTTCTGTATTCCCATTTATGTCCTTCCAATATCACTCTTGCAGTATTCCTTACTTAAGAGATATCCTGCAATAGATAGCCTAATGTGGAGGCAATATACCAAAGCCTTCAGTATTTACAGCTGTTGTATGTCACATGTATGCTCCCTGCTAAAGGCGTGGGACATAAAGGTGACGTACGGATGCACACACATCAGAACTTTGCTGCCAGTCAAATGCCATTATTGTACCTGTATCTGAACACCCATCGTCTGTACTGGTTACTAAGCTGTTTCCAGATAAGTGCCCTAACGGGGGTTCTTCCTTATCTTCTCTCTTATTTTAGTATTGTTTGTTTACAAATCATCCAGAAAGGGAAAATGTCAGTTTGAGAGGCAGATTCCCCATGAAGATAGTCGCGAACAATGTCTCTTTCATTTGGGTGCTTATCATAACCAAACACATGTTCTGTCTGACAAGTGTTTGTTCCTGTGACCCTATGTAGTTGCCTATCCTCCTTGTCTGTTTACCTGGAAAACCAGTATCTGAAGTTGTTGGCACAAGGTGCTATGGCAGAAAAAGGCCAAACAACTCAGATTTAATATGGCTAGTGTCCAGTCTTCCCTGTATGTCTCTTTTGAGGTTGGTGAAAGCTCGTAGGATCATCTGGTTGTTGCTTCAGATTCCTGTGCAGTGACCCCATCTGTAGCTGGCATGGATGCAATTTCACACTTGTCCTCGGAGACTCTTCAAAAGTCTGCTCCAGACATTAAGGGGGAACCTCGGCTGATTATATCTGAAGGAACGAGAGCGATTCAGCAGATTTTAGTATGAAAGGAGAAAAGGACTGTACCTCCTAGGGTTTGTTTGTGTAAAGGTCCCACAGAAAAAGAAAGAAAAAAAAAACAAGCATATTTGCCCTGCAGTTAGAGATCCTCAATATGAATGGCAGAATTTTACTCAGGGTTTGTTTAATGTTTTAATTGCTTTAAAACATCCTCAAGGGGTCTCAGTGTTTACTCCTCCCTGGTCTTCTACTCCCCTTAAGACACCTAGGGAGCAAGAGCCTTCTGATGAAGATGTATGTTCTGGGGAAGAATCCTTAGCATACTCGTCTAAGATCAATTTCCTTTTGGACTATGGTTCTGAAGAAGAGGATTCTGTCAGTCCAGATTCTCCTTTAGAAGAACTCTCTTTTGGGGACAGTATTTCATGTGTGATGGAATTCAAGTGGAATTGTTTTCAGGTTTCTGATGTTCAGAAGAGGTAGTATGAGCTCCTCCAAACTGAGTCTCCCAAACCTGCTGTTCCAGTTTTGGCCCTCCTGGATACCTTTTCAGCAGCTTCTGTAGCCTCTGATTCCCAGCCTCCAGCTCCCAAGAAACCTGACCAATTTTACAAGGTGCCTGATGGTTGTAAATTTCTGTACAAATGTCATTCTACTGTTCCTTCTGTGGTATTTGTCTTCTCTGACAAACCCTCCAAGCTGTTGCCTTCTACTAAGTTGGGCCATGGAACAGCTGGACAAAAAGGTTTATAATGCTGCCATCCTGGATTTTAGGGCTGTTAATTGCTAGATCCGTATGACTAGGTAATTTTTAGCCTTTTTTTCACGGGTTTCTCAAGTAGTTTCTGACCTTTCTAACTCTGAAGGGAGGGTTTCAGCCCATTCCTTGTTGGATTCTACCTTTCAAGTGCTACACCACTCCATTAAGTGCAGTTATGATGCAGCTGATGTTTGCTCTAGGGCTGCTGCATTTGGTTCTGTTCTGAGGCATTACTCTTGACTTTACCTGATGACATTAACGCTAACTTATTGGATGCTCTTCTTGATAATAGAAGTCTTTTTGGGTTTGCTAATGCTGAACTTTTTAAATCCCTCCAGAATAAGGACAAGATTTTGTAGGAGTTGAAACATAATTCTGTTTTTCCTATCTCTAAGTTTCAGAGGCATTACCCTTCCAAATCTTCTGTCCGTAGACAGTTGTCCTCCACCCAAAGTAAAAGGGGTTCTAGATGTGTACTTCCTGCAAAGTGTATTCAGACTCCTGTTCCTCAGAATCCACCTTTTCAGGACAAACCGGTTTCCATCTGACAGTTTGCTTCCTTTTTCTCTCGGACAGGTTCCCTTGCCCCTTCATCTTTACCTGTCCCTTCCAAATTGGTTAAGGATCTCACAAGATTCTTAGATTCTGTTCATCATCCACCAGGGGTATTTCATGGTATGGAAATCTCTTCCTCCCTTTCTGAGAATTCTCTCTTTCCTGAGGTGCTACATATTTTGGCCCAGAGCATCATTCAGGTTGTGCCTCCAGCCCAGGAAGGGAAAGGTTTTTTATGCTAGAATGTTCCTAGTTCCCAGGAAGGAGCGCACCTGGAAACCAGTTCTGGATCTTTCTCAGCTCAATGCCTTTGTGAAGGTCCTCTCTTTTTGGATGTTGTCCCTTTAAACTTTGTTCCCTTTTCTTTTTACCCAGGCATTTCTGGTACTTATAGATTTCAAGGATGCCTACCTTCATATCCCCATCCATCCCCTTTTCAAGCAATTTTTGCTTTTCTTTGTTACTTCCTTAATTTTCAGTTCCCTGCTTTGCTGTTTGGCCTCTCTACTGCCTCAAGAGTATTCAAGAAATGCCTTACTACTGTCATTGCCTTTTGCAGGATGAGAGGGGTTGAGATCTTTTCTTTGGACAATCTGCTCATTCAAGCTTTGTCACTCGAAGTTCTACTTCAGAACATCAAGTTTGATTCTGATGTTATCTATGTCATTATTCATCACTGTAGGGTCTTGGATCCAACATCGGATCCGAGCCAGCAGCATTGACATAGACAGATCCGAGGCTGAAGCTCCTCCCTCTCCCATAATCCCCTGCTGACCTCTAACCCCCAGATCTCATTTCCCACGTGTTTCTTCTGGCTCTTGCTTCAGTATGCGATTTATCTGCTTTATCTTGATCTTGTGTTATTAGCTGGGTAGTTTTAAGTTTAGTCTCAGTAGCATGTTTGCTGTTGCTAGTTACCACCCCCCCCTTAAGGGTGATAGCTTTTGTGTGGTTAGAGCGGTTTTGTGTTTTAAGTAGTTTCCTTTTTCTGTTTTTGGTGCCTTTTTGGCCTTTAGTTCTCCCATTTGTGTTAGGGCTTTGTTGTGTTTAAGTCATGTCTGAGAAGCCCTCTGGATTTAAAAAGTGCTCCTCGTGCAATCAGAAGATGCCTAATTCTGACTCGTACAAGGACTGCCTGTATAGTTTAGGTGCACCTCACCTGGACGTTGAATGCATCATTTGTGCCACATTCAACCCCAGGGCTTTGATGGAGTGCCACAACAAGCTTTTGTTAAAAGGGTTGCTGCCTGGGGGTCCTTTTGTTTCCCCCTCTAAGGCTTCCTCATCTGATCCCAAGAGGAAGACCCCATCCTTGCCTCTCGTGGCTTATAAAAAGCCAAGGCTGTTTGGATGCTAGATCCCAGGATCCAACTCAAGCCCGGGCTACCTTGAATCTGAGATCTTCAGATTCTTCTACCGGTTCCAAGGCCACCTTGGATCAGAGGCCCTCTAATCCAGCCAAGACTAGGCCAGCTGCAGATCCGAACAGTTCGCCGGATCCGACTGTTCGTTCTGCTAGGTTGTCAGATACGACAGGCCTGTTGGATCCACCCATAGTTATATAGGATGTATCCCTGCCTAGTTCTTCTATGCAGCTGTTTCATTTGGCTCCAAGGCCCCGGAGCTGAACCCCAGATCCCAGGCCTAGATCCTCAGGTTCTCTGGCCAGGTTTACTCACTCTTCCACTTCCTCCAGATTGACCAGGAATCTGTTGGCTTCCGATATGGATAGATTGATGAGGAGCCTTCTGAAAACCCAGATAGAGCTGGGGCTTCTGGCATCTTCAGCCCATCCAGCTAGGGTAGCCTCTCCGTTCTCCTCTTCCAGCCCATTGGGCTTTGGAATCTAGGGACGAGATACCCACTGTTAGATCCTGATGGGATCTAGTATCCTTTTTGTCTTGACCCTCCCCCCATCAGGGTCCCTGTTGTGCTCCATTCCCCTACCATCGAATCGGAGTGGGCCCCGTGCCAGAGTGGTTGGCTCCAGCTCCACAGGGATGGAGTCAGTTCTGGGTTTTTTGGACAGATCTCTTCCCCGGGGGCTTCGTCCCTTGATGGCTCTGGACTAGTTTCATCCAGTGGCCTTGGCGCTGTATCAGGGCTTGTCCCTCCTCTCCGGGATACTTTGCCGTCCGGGATTGGGGACAAGACGACTTCCAGACCATCAGCTTTCTGGGTGGTAGAGAGGACCTTCTCCAGGATTGGAGCTTCATCTCTCGCCCCTTCGGGTCCATCCCTGCCCCTCTCTGCCTTGGGTGGGGAGAGCTCCCATTCTGTCCAGGGTCAGCCCTCCTGTTCTAGTCTTCAGGGGGTTTCTTCCCACACTGGTCCCCGCTTCTTCCGAGTCCTCGATGGATGAGGTACCTTGTAAGTAAAAGTGCAAGAGGAGGCACTTGAACTCTCCCTCAGAGTCCCTCACTGAGGACATGGACCTCAAAGAAGGAGATGGGCCCCCCAGACCTCAGACCACCAATGTCTCCTTTGGGGACATCCTTGAGAATCTGAAGAGGAAGGGTGGATGGTCTCCCTAACTCTTGTCTTCAGTGGAGTCTGTGTTACTGAAGGCCTTTGGGATCGGCCGATCTACTTCCTGGGTGTCCCCCCGCCCGATGAGTTGGTAGATCTTATTGCCAGCAGGGCCAGGAAGGAGCCTGACACTGTGGAACCTGTTTCCAAGTGAGCCAATAAATTCCTGAACCCACATGTGGACCTCCCCTTCTGGAGCAAAAGAGTTCTGGTCGATGCTGTTGTGGTTGTCACTGTCACTAAAAAGGAGCTGGCTGGTCCACCCCCCCCCCCCGAACAGGAAGTCACAGGTGATAGACTGACATGGGATGTGTGTGTACACCTCAGCTACCTTTTGACAGAAGGCATTTAATTACTTGGCACACTTTATCCTCTTCCAAAGGGACTTGGTCATAGAACTCCCCACTTCCCTTGCAGAGTTATTGCCAGTGGAGGACTTCAAAAAGGTGTCTCCCAAGCTTTCTACTCTCACTTCCCTCATTAATTCCTCAAGGAGGTGATTTTCCAGTGCTGCAGAAGCTACCTTTTGAGTAGCAGGTACCGACATAACTATAAGGTGGCATGCTTGGTTACAATTATGCAGGTTTGTGGAACCCTTCAAAGCATCTTACCAATGTCCCCTTTGATGGGTCCACTCTCTTTGGACCCTCCGTGAAAGTCACTTTTACCTGTAGTGAGTAGGAAGGGAAGACTTTGTGGTAGTAATCAAGCTTTGTACTCCTCAGAGGTCCTTCTCTAAGATCCAGCAAGAAACTAGGACGATGTGGTTCCAGAAATTGGTCTTTCTTCCAACGTGCTCCTTATGATTCCTCTTCCAGAGGCAGGGGAGAGGATTCAATGGCATATGCCACCCTAGAGGCAGGGGGCTATGCAAAATCAGGACTCTAGGGAACCTTTTTCTGAGCAGACCTATTAGCACTCCTGAGGCATTGCCCGACTGCTCTCTTCTGGAGGCAGTCAGGATTTGTATGTCCCTTCATCCACTAGCCTGGACAAACATTACCTCTGATCAGTGATTGTTAAACATAGTTTCCAGGGATTATTAAATTCTCTTTTTTGAAAGCCCTCCCATACAAAGATAACCTCTCTGAAGTTCCACCCTGTCAGAGGGAGCTGGCCTTCAAGGAAGTTCAACAACGTCTTCAAAAATGAGCCATCCTAGAGGTCCCAGCAAGACAGAGAGGATTTGGAACTTACTCTCCCTTCTTTTTAGTGCCAAAAAAAGAGTGGGGACCTGCTTCCTGTTTTGGATCTCTGCGAGCTCAATCTGTTGGTCAAAAAATCAAAAGTTCTAGATGTTCACTGTTCAGTCCATTTTGTCTCTCTTATTCAAGGGAGACTGGATGTGCTCCATGGATCTCTAGGATGCCTAATATCACATCAAGATAGACACGTATTCCAGGAGACATCTTCATTTCAGGTTAGGGGCCAATCATTATCAGTTAAGAGCCCCACCCTTCGATGTTCATTGCGTTTCACTGTTGCAGTCATTACACTTGGGTTATCCTGCTGGCAGGTGACCCGCAGTCGGCCCGAGTTCCAAAGTCTTGGTCCGGCGTTGGTTGCTGTCGCCTCTTCCCTGAAGTCAGTGCGCCAGGGGTATAAAAGATGCAACCGATGCCATTTTCTTCAGTCTTTCTTGCCGCGCGGTGCCCAAAGCAAAAGCAGTTTGCAAGTGCCAGTCGGCCGACTCCTGAGATTTTCAAAATTGAGTTTCAGAACCGAAGTCTTCAATAAAGCTAAGTACCCAATTGGGGAAACTTTTTCTTGCTCCAGACCGATGTCAGTAAAAGTTAATAATTGTATTTCTTGTGGGAAGCAAGTACCTCATAAGGACTTTCACTCTTACTGTATTCCTTGCCTAGGCCTTGACCACAACGTTACCAGTTGTCGGTTTTGTGCTAGATTCAATAAACGCACTATTAAACGTCGGTTTGAATTTGCTTTACATTATTTTGGCCGAAGGTTTAATTACATAATGCCGTCGGAACAACCGTCGACCGGAATTCATAAAAAACGCAAAGACAAAGAAAAGGACAGGCATCCGAGGTCCAAAACCGACGACGAAGCCTCTTCTAGGCCAGTCGCCGGTTCTCAGTGAGGTGCTTTCTCAGCCCCTGACACCCACTACCTCAGAGCCACAGGCCATAACCGACAACCACGTGGAGACACTGAGGCCTATGGAAACTCAAGGTATTGGGCCTACGGAAACTATTCCCTCAGATGGGTCAGGAGCCGCTGAGCAGGCATTGGCTTTTGAGGGTGTTTTCAGACCTTCACAGCTTACAATTAAGCCCACTACAGCAGCCAAGGCAAAGTCAAAAACACCATTAAAGACAAGGAAACAAGTACAGCATTCTCCTGAACAGTCATCCATGCCAAAGAAACAGATGCTTAAAATGGCAGAAGACCTAATTACTTTAATCAGGGGTTCCCATCCCAACTCCTGACAAAAGGCCTAGGCAAGACACAGACTATGATTTCTCTGTCCAGGTTTCTATTTCCTCTGATTCCTCTTATGATCAGGGATATTCTCTCCCTCCCTATGAGGACTCTGATGCAGAAGAGTCTATACTTTCAGCCTCTCCGCCTGAGGATTATTCTTTTGGGGAAACCCTGCACACCATGAGGGAGCATTTCCATTGGGAGAGCCAGAATTATTCAGAATCCAAGAAAAGGCTCAGAGACTTCCTTTTATTGCCTCAGCACAGGCCCCTGGCTATCTCCCCTGTGCTTGATATTGTTGATGATGTTTTCTCTGAATCCAGTCTGTCTCCTGATTCTTTACCCCCTGCACCAGTCAAGCCAGACAGGTACTACAGGGTCCCTGACTCTCATAAATTTCTTTACAAAAACCCCGCTGCAGACCCAGAAACAATTTCCCAGGGTCCTAAAGGGGTTAAGGCTTCCACTGCTAAAAATCCTGTCCCCTTGGATAGGGATTCCAGAGCTCTGGACAGATGGGGGAAAAAGTTTACACTTCTGCTACTTTAGCTGTAAGGGCTTTAAATTGCTAGTTTCACATGCTTAAATATCAACAGTACCTCATGTCATTGTTAAAACAGAAAATGGTTTCAAATTCATAAAGTCCTGACAGTAAGGAAATACAGGATTTATTGCATGCAGTTGAACAAGTGGGAAAGCATACTCTGCAATGTGGTTTTGATTCATTAGAGGCTTCTTGTAGAGCCGCAGTTACAGGCTCTGTTATTCGAAGGCATGCTTGGTTGAAAGAACAAAGTTTACCTGACCATGTTAAAGTAAAGTTATTGGATGATACTTTGTTTGGTGTTAAGGCAGAAGAGGTGTTAAAGAAAATGGAGGATAAAGCAAAATCAGTGCAAACAGTGAAGGATTTCTTACAGGTTCAACCACCTAGATTTAGCAGAAACTGGCCTTCAAAAATTGGTCCTTTCCAGTGTCAAGACAGGCCACAAAGAGGCAGATACAGACGCCCAAGAGGCAGATCTCAGCCCCAAGGCTCCTACAGACCTAAACAATGGGGTGCTTCAGCCCCCAAAGGAGGGGAAGACAAATCACAGCCTTATAGGAAACAGTCCCAATGACTTCCCTCTACAGATTCCAAGCACTTACCTTTTGGCAGCACCCCTAGGGGGAAAGCTAGCACTTTTTTCAAAAAATTGGCACATAATCACCCAGGACAAATGGGTACTGAATATTGTTTCTCAGGGTTACAGGTTCCACTTTCACACGCTTCCAAAATCAAAAAGTATGCCAGACCTGCCACAAAATCAATGGGCAGAGGCGCAAAAACAGATTGCTGATCTTATGGACATGGGAGCTACTTAAAGTGTTCCTCAGCAAGAACAGGGACAAGGATTTTACTCAAGACTTTTCTTAGTACCCAGAAAGGACAAAGCCTGGAGACCAATACTGGATCTGTCAATCCTAAATACTTTCCTGGATGTTCCAAGATTCAAAATGTTAACACTACAGCAACTTCTGCCCATGCTGGGCAAGAAGGCTTGGCTAGTTACTTTGGACCTCAAGGAGGCATACCTGCATGTCCCAATCAGACAATCTTGCAGAAGATACCTCCGATTCATAGCAGGCTCAATGCATTACCAATTCTCTGCACTGCCCTTTGGCTTATCTACTGCACCCTGGGTCTTCACAAAATGCCTGGCACCAGTAATTGCATTTTACAGACAAAAAGAATTTCAAATATATCCCTACTTGGACGACTGCCTTATTCAAGCAGAGAGCAAAGACATTCTTCTAAAGCATCTGGCGTTTGTAAAAAGATTACTGATTTGCCTAGGGTACACAGTAAACGAAAAGAAATCAAAGCTAGTGCCCTCTCAAGGGACAATATTCCTGGATGCAAGCTTAAATACAACTGCCCAGATGGCTTATCTCATGCCAGACAAACAAAGGCAACTGACTCATTACTTTCAAATGATGGCAACAAAAACCCAGCTCCCTGCAAGAAAAATTCTGCAGGCCCTGGGCTTCATGGCATCCTGCATTCTACTAATTCCATATGCAAAACTGCATATGAGGAAACTACAATGGTATCTAAAAAGTGTTTGGACTCAGCATTGTCACAGCCTGGAGACAATCGTAACTTTAATTCCCTGCCTACAACAGGGGTTTCGATGGTGGTCCCAGGCCTGTCACCACAACAAGGGACAGCCTTTCACCTTACCCACAGCCAGGCAAACAATAACAACGGATGCATCGGATTATGCCTGGGGGGCACATATGGCAGGAAATTGTATTCAGGGCACGTGGCCCAAGGAACAAATGCATCTTCACATCAATCAAAAAGAGATGCTAGCTGTACAGAATGCCCTGACAGCTTTCAAGGACCGACTACATCCAGGACAACTATTAATAAAGACGGACAATACCACAGTTATGTGGTACATAAACAAGCAATGGGGCACACATTCCTACCCCCTATGCAGACAAGCCATGACTTTGTGGAACACAGCACTGACCTATCAAGTACATCTGCAGGCACAATTCCTGCCAGGAACGAAAAATACACTGGCAGACGAACTAAGCAGAAATCTCATGGATCCTGACGAATGGAAGCTAAATCCACAGGTATTCTGCATGATAATGAGGAAATGGGGACGCCCAGACATAGATCTTTTTGCCTCCCCTCACAATTACCAAGTACAGAAATTCTGCACAAGAATTTATCACTCTCAAGTATGGAAAGTGGATGCTGTATCATTCAGCTGGAAAGGCCTGACAGTCTATGCCTTCCCTCCGATGCCTCTTATTACCAAGGTGCTCCTAAAAGTCAGACAAGAAAGGCCAAAAATGATCCTGATTGCCCCAGACTGGCCACGCCAGCACTGGTACCCAATCCTAAAGAGCTTGTCTCAAGGCCCAGCTTGGCTTCTACCTCAAATTCCTCATCTTCTGACTCAGCAAGACAATCAGATTCTGAGCAGTCAACTGAGAACCTTAAATCTGGCAACATGGCAGATAATGTAGCCACTCAGACTGCACCTCTCTCTAAAGCTGTTATGGATGTCATTTTAGAAGCCAGGAGGCCCAGCACTAGGAAATCTTATGCAGAAAAATGGAAGAGATTTTGTGCTTGGAACCAGGCACAAGGGCTCGAACCACTTGTCCCAAATATACCTCAGATTTTACAATACCTAACTGAGATGCTGGACAAAGTCCTATCTTTCTCATCAATTTAAAATCCATGCCTCTGCCATTTCAGCTCATTACAATACGGAACCTCCTATTTTTTCACATCCTCTACTACGACAGTACCTCAGAGGGGCAAAAAATATAAGACCCCCAAGGAGAGCACCAGTACCAACTTGGGATCTCAATTTTGTTTTAGAAAAACTCACACTGCCTCCTTTTGAACCAGCCAGCACAACTGATCTAAAATTCTTATCATGGAAAACTGCTCTGCTCCTAGGAATAACTTCAGCAGGAAGAGTCTCAGAGTTACAGGCATTAATGGCTGGGCTGTGGAACCTTTCATAATTTTTCATCAGGACAGGGTTTCTCTTAGGACAAACCCAACATTCATGCCAAAACTGGTCTCCAATGTGGCCTTGAACCAAACCATTCATTTGCCAACTTTTTACCCAAATTCCTAGAATAAAGGAGAGAGACTTCTGCACGCTTTGGATATACACAGACAGCTACGATTCTACTTGGACAAAACAAAAGCTTTCAGAAAAACTGAGCAACTGTTTGTAGCCTATGCTGCAGGATCCCAAGGAAAGCCTATTACAAAGCAGACAATTTCAAAATGGATAGGACACTGAATCCGCTTCTGTTATGCACAACATGGCAAATCAGTGCCTAAGGGCATTAGGCCACATTCTACCAGAGCAGCAGCCACTTCAGCAGCTTTTCTCAGTGGAGTACCAACCAAAGACATTTTAGAAGCTGCAACCTGGAGCTCAGTGCACACTTTCACCAAACACCACCACTTACCTCTCTACTCTAAATCCAGAGCAGGCTTTGCCACTGCAGTTCTGCAGGGCCTGGTAGCCTCTCCAAATCCAATTTAGACCCAGCCGCCCAAACTCAGCTTTGGGATTCTAACCAAGTGTAATGACTGCAACAGTGAAACACGATGAACATAGTACAGTTGTGTACCTACCATAAATGTAGATGTTCGAGTGTATTCACTGTTGCAGTCCAGGTTACCCACCCACCATCCCCCTTTTTCATTGCTGGGACTTTTCTGTACTTCTCAACTCTATACAACCTATGTGGTGTATTTGCTTGTAGATGAAGGAAATGTTTATAGTCATACATGCTTGTTTTTTGGCATAATTGTATCTTTCCAGCCTTCCTATCTGGGGGCACCTGACATCTGGGGCAAGAAAAACTGAAGAAAATGGCGTCGGTTGCATCTTTTATACCCCTGGCTCACTGACGTCAGGGAAGAGGCGACAGCAACCGATGCCGGACCAAGACTTTGGTACTCGGGCCGACTGCAGGTCGCCTGCCAGCAGGATAACCCAAATGTAATGACTGCAACAGTGAATACACTCAAACATCTACATTTATGGTAGGTACACAACTGTACTTTCTCACCACAGCCCTCCGGGTGTTTACCATATATATGTCAATGGTAGCGGCTTACCTGTGGCTGCAGGGATTTAAAGTCTTGCCGTACCTCGACTATTGGTTCCTCAAGGCACCCTTGAGGCATCGACTTTCACAAGCCATCCATTATGTTGTCCTCCTTTTCAGTCAGATGGATATTACTGTCAATCTTTTGAAATCAAATCTGGTCCCCACACGACAGATGGATTTCATAGGAGTCCATCTAGACTCTGTTTCAGAGATTCCAGTATTGCCTATATGCAAAGTTCAGTTGATCCGGGAACAGGTCATGCAAATCTTAGATTTTTCGCATCCACAGGTTCACTTGATCCTTCGAACTCTAGGATCCATGGCCATGGCCATTCAGCTTGTTCACCGAGCAATGTACCACATACGGGTTTTATAGTGGATCCTGGTGGTTCAGTGGTCTGTTCTGTCTCAACCCATGTCCATAAAATTGATGCCTGTGTACAGACGACACCTTCTTTGGTGGCTTCATTCTCAGGATGTCCTCCTAGGCAGGCCTTTTTTCTCTTTCTCTGCCCAACCCCATGGTGACCATGGATGCTTCCCTGTTGGGGTGGGGGGCATTTCCACGGGAGAACTGTCCAAGGCACGTGGTCCGCCATTGAGACCAAGTTGCACATAAACGTCCTAGAGATGACAGCAGTTCTACTAATGTTGCAAGCCTTTCGGGACTGTCTCCCCTGGGGACAGTTGCAATTCAGATGGACAACATGGCAGTGGTCTGGTATGTAATCATGTGGGGATGGGGGGGCATGATCTTACCCATTGTGCAGAGAGGCCATGAGAGTGTGGGAATGGCCGATGTCCTCCAGGCACTTTCTTCTTGCAGTGCACATACCCAGGGACTCCAACATGTTGGCCGACAAACTCAGCAGATCCATTTTTGTGTCCTCACAAGTGGTCCTTCAGTCCCATGGTGGTAAAGCAGATTTTTGGCCGCTGTGGTCAGCAATGCTGTGACCTCTTTGCCTCCCCAACCAACCACAAATGCAGCATTGTACTTCACCCTGATCTCCCCTCCCGGGGAGTCACCGAGGGATGCTATAGTCCACGGTTAATCTCCGGGTCTTCTTTACACTTATCCTCCTGTCACTCTAATTCCTAAGGTTTTGCAGAAATTGCAATGCCTGCGGACATCTCTGATCCTCATTGCCCCTTTCTGACCTCTTCAATTGTGGTCCCCCTTCATCAGGTCTCATTTGAAGTATCCTCCTTGGGTACTGTATCCTCTTAAGGACCTGATCTCCCATCCTTCGGGCTTCCTCTTCCAAATCTTTGGACCCTTCATCTAACCGCATGGTTTCTCCAATTCCGGTGATCTTGAAGTAGTCCAGGCTAGTGTCTCCCATCAAGCATATTATACTAGCCTCCAAGAAATTTTCCACCAGAAAGGTTTATAGTAGTAAATGGAAAATATTTTCTATGTGGGCTAAGGGCAAGAATCTGGATTCTTTTTCTGCCTCTGTTTCAGATATCCTTTTGTTCTTGTCCTTACTTTTTCAAGCAGGGGCAAGTTTCTCTATTAAGCTCTAGTTGGTGGTGATTTCTAATTTTACATGAAAACAGTGAGCCTATGTTCTCTTCCAGACTTTGCAAAGCATTCCTGAAGGTGGTGTTCCTTCTAAGACTGCCTATTAGGGATCCCTTGCCCCCTTGGGACTTAACCTTAGTACTACAATGTCTTACTAAGAGTCCTTTTGAACATGCCAGTTTGTGATTTCAAATTCTTATCATGGAAAATGGCCTTTCTGGTTGCCATAACTTCAGCTAGAAGGGTTTCTGAATTGCAGGCTCTTTCCATTGCTCCTCTGTATGTGATCTGTCACAAGGACAAAGCATCTCTTAGGACAGATCCCTCTTTTTTGCCCAAGGTTGCTTTTGAATCCAATCTAAGTCAATATATTCAATTGCCAGTGTTCTTTCCTAATTATTCCAACAAAGGAGATTACATACTTTGGACGTACACAGGCAATTACGTTTTTATCTACATATGACCAAAGGATTTCGCAAGTCAGATCAGCTGTTTGTGGCATTTTCCCCAAAGTGATGTTGTCTCCCGATTTCTAAGGTGATTTTGTAAATGACTCTCTAGCTGCATTTCTACCATCTGCGACAATAGGCATCTTGAGGTTCCGGGAAAAATCAGGGCCCATTCAACTAGGTCCATGGCTACTTCCTCAGCGTTCATGGCTGGACCCTCTATTGATGACATTTGTGCTGCTAACACTTGTTCTAATCCTCACACCTTTATATCTCATTACAAGCTGTATTTGGTTTCTAAGAGCAGGGCTTCTTTTGGTTCCACAGTGCTCTGGCATGTCCTTCCTTGAGGCCTCCCAGAGTAAATGGTAGCTGCGGACTCTGCCCTACGGTGATGAGTAATGACATGGATAACATCAGATTAAGAGTTATGTACTTAACCATAACTTGGCGTCTGTGTTATCCTGTATCATTATTTATCACATTCCCCTCCCGCCATCCTCCTCCTTTGTTGGATCATGGAGCAAGTTGGAGTGTTCTGGGTTCCGGACTCTTTCTTCTGTTCTTGGGGGTGCACCTATACTGGATGTGTTGGCAAGCTCGATCTGAGGGTTAGAAGGCAGCAGGGGATTATGGGAGAGGGAGGAGGTTGAGCCTTGGATCTGTCTATGTGAATGTTGCCGGGTGGATCCGATGTCGGATCCAAGACCCTACGGTGATGAATAATCATATAGGATAACACCAATGCCGAGTTATGGTAAGTACATAACTCATTTTCCCTAATGCAAAGTCTGCGGTTCACTAAAAACTTCAAAAAAATTTGTCTTGGTCTCTTCTCAGGATCATATTTTTCTCGGTTGCTGGATCCAGACCATTCCCATGCTGGCATCCTTGCCTTCTCCTAAGGCTGTCTCCTTAATTGCTTTTTTCCAGTCTCTTCTCATCTTGACTTCTTTCACAGACAGGGATTTTCTGAGGGCCCTCGGGTTTATGGCTTCTACCGTTTCTATGCTGCCTCCAGCCAGGCTCCATAAATTTACAATCAGTGATATCATCCCTAGAAATGAAAGGGGTGGGTGGTGGGAGTTGGAAATTGAAAAAAAGAGAACTTTTTGACAATTTAAATTGAATGCCAGAGTCTCAACAGTGTGTCTATGTTGCCTATTCTAAAACATAAAGCCCAAGAGTTTAGTTATAGGACATCAGGATTCAGCTTTGACACATAATTAAGTGGAAGTTTTCCAACTGGGTGATTTTAAGGAATTGTTATTTTATGGATTTACGACAGTCTGATCATTATTACATTTTTAAACCTTGGTATGATGTTTTTTCGTATTGGAAAAGTGAGTTGGGGGGGCACAAATACTATAATGTTCTGAGATTGCTATTTTATCTACTTTTTATCTAAATTTGCTAGTTTTAAAACAAATATTGTTTTTAAAAGTTGTTATATATTTAAACATATTTTATTTTTACAAGCGTCAACATCACTGCTTTAGAACACTTTGTAACTAGTACCACAGGACATTGCTGATAATGTTGGTTGCTTTTCTGTGACATGACTTAGCCCTTCAAAAGTTACAAGAAAAGGTTTTAACTAGTAGTGCTGTATAATACTATACATTCAAATATATATATATTTTTTCAAGTTTTAAACAATGCTGTTTTAGATATTTTTGTATTTAGTCTCACAGGCAATTTTAGTAATGTTAGTTGCTTTTTTAACACGACTTAACCCCTTAAAAGTTACATGTAAGGATTTCAAGCAACAGTGCTGCATAATACACTAGTAGCGGTTTTAATTGATGTGAGTCATGTAACCTTTTAAATTGAAGGGTTATATGTATATTTAAAGTTTATTAGTGTCATAAGGTTTTATGGATGTTAAGAGTGTTCCACTGTTACAGTCATCACCTGCTGTGGTAGCCCTCGGCCAACCCGAATATCAGTGTCAATGTTTTCCTGCTTCGGCTGCTGTCGCCTGTAGTCTGACGTCAGGTCATCAGTGCTATAAAGCAAGGCAGCCGACGCCATTACATCAGTCTTTCTTGCTGTGGAGCCCGTAGCAGAAGTAGTCTGTAAGTGTGCCGGTCGGTCACTACCAGAGTTTGAATTCAGTGGCGGCTGGTGACTTCAAATCAAAGGGGGGCTGCAGGAGACAGCTGAATGGGTGGGGTCAAGGGGGAGGGGTGTGGCCAACTAGAAAGGGGAGGAGCTATGCTCAAAACCACTAAAACTAACTTTAATTAAATACGCTGCCCTGGGTGCCAAACCATCATTAAGAGAGTCCAATTAAGACAAAAATAAGTGTAGAAGAATAAAAATATTTCAATGCATTGGCTGCATGACAGCTTATTTACTATCCTGATGGAAACAAAAGGTTGTGAGGCATGAAAAAATAAATTACTTTTTAAATACATTACTGGAATGCCAGTCAAAATCAAGTATAAGAAAAACAATCAGCACTCAACTCAAACCACTTCTCCTTGCACTGCAGTTCTAATTATAGTTTATATTCAGCTTTATTAAAGTACCAAGTAACATGCTGAAAGTAGAAATCTCTGTGATGCCCCCACTTGTAAAAATGTTTCTTATCCAAAAAAGACCTGCTGCCTGACAACTATCTACTTATTTCATGGGGAAAACATGATCAAAGTAAAAAATGAAAAGCAAACAAGAAACAAGCTCAAGATACATTGCTTAAAGGATTACTGTACAGGTTATGGACCACACATGATTGGCATTCTGTTTAGTTTACTGGTAAAGCCTGTAGAGATGACTGGAAGTCTCCAACAAGTGTAAGCTTTTTAAAAGAATGTAATCCTGTCCTTCAATACCAGAGGCTTATACATTATCTAGTTAAGTATTCTCTGCATGGCAACAACAGAAAGGCTTTCAATGTTGGCAGTTATTTAACAGTATGCTTATTAAAGGTTACTTGCATCTTACGATCTCAGACAAGCTTACCTTATGGTTATTAAAGCATTGCTACTTAAACACAGAGCAACAGGCACTTTGAGTAATAAGCATAAATCTGAGTAATAAGCATAAATCAACAGTACAAAAATATGACAGAAACCAGACCATTCTGCAAAATCAAGGACAGATGAAAAGCCACTGTAGTACTTGGGTCTACCTTGGATGGGAGGGGGGGGGGCACACTTCCCATTTACACTGCATAACTACTCCTTGCCTTACTTGGACACATCCAGAGTCACTACATGGGGGAGTGGGGTGCAACAAGTATGTCACAATTTGAAATGTCTCTGGCTGACTGTGATGGCCCTGACACATTTGTCATACCTCTCAACCTCAGAGCAAGAAATCTGGACAAAGCCATACACAGAAGTGGGACAAAGGCCCAAAAATAAGGACAATTTTTAAATATTGCTCTAATAAACTTAGAAAGATAATGGAATAGGTCTCTTGCATTAGTATAATTTTCTGAAGGGTATAAAATCTGAAACTCAAATGTCTGTCATTATTTTCTAACTTCAGTCTTTAATGATTTGTCACTAATTTGCCAAAACACACAATTTTATGAAAAATGGACCAAAAATGTGATGCAAAAATATGAAATAGCCACACAATACAGCTGGGAACCTGTCAAAGAAGGGACACTTTAATATTAGTACTTCTAACTTGAGCACCTGACAAAATAAAAGAATCTACATGCATTTCAAGTAATCTATAACTTTGATTATTATAATTATTTCTTAATTGTAAACCCTCCATGTTTTCTTCCAAAATTGCTATTTTGCAGAGGGATTATTAGGGAGAAGAGCAACATTTTGAGCCAAAATCGGGGACAGTTGAGAGGTTGGCTATGCCTAATTCTATAAAGCAATTTGCATGTACTTCTCAACCTGTTAATGCAGTAAATCTGAACAAGGCCAAATATATTGGGGGAACATATAAACAGTACTAAAATTTGCTATTGTGTAAATTGAGACAGTTGATAGAATAACCGTTCTTACTTTAGCATGCATTTTTCTGAAGGTTATGAAGACTGAAACTCAGTGTATTATTTAGTGACTTAATTCCTAAATGATTTGCCAGAAAACTACAAATTTTATGAAGAACAAACCAAAAATAAGAAGCAAGAATCTATTCATTCTTTGAAAATCTGGACAGTTGGGAGGTATAATTCAGGTGGCCTGTCTCAGTTTGCTGTCCTTCCCCCCTGACAAAATCATGGTTGAATGGAGCCTCTGCAGCCATTCCAATGATCCATTACTTGGCTATTTCACTCCATTTACCATAAACACTAATGTGCATACTGCTTTACTTCTATGATGAGTTGGACTTCATTTGAAAGTTTTATTTTGTATTTTACAGCACAAACACTAAGACATCTGCTAAACAAAGCAATGCAGTCTCACAATGAAAAACAGACTTAGCATTAAAACTTCTCTGTCCTTGAAACTCACATTCATTGAAACAGCATTGAAACCCACATTCAAAGAAAATACATTTTGCCAGTGGCAGATAAAGATTAATTTTGGGCTGTTTTCAAATCATAGGCCCCTTGCATATGAAACATACATGTGCTCTTTGATACACCTTTCTCATTGTACTAAATTTATATTCCTTGTACAATACAGTACAGTTGTTAGAGGGCATTTTAAATTTGTTTTGAACATTTTTCCAGTAAGCAATGAAACAAAACGCATGCACCCATAATGACAAAACTGCCCAGTTCTGAACATTTCCATCATAAAAGTCTACTCAGACTTCCACAGTCCACCATTATTAGTAAATATGCACAATTCTACAGTCCACCATTATCAGTAAATATGCACAATTCTACAGTCCATTATCAGTAAATATGCACAATTCTACAGTCCATTATCAGTAAATATGCACAATCTCTGAAGAAGTAAAAGTCATCTATATAATTCCACATTAAAGAAATATGTAACTAATGAAGAGGTTGCTGCTAGCAAACACCTTTATATTTCATGGTTTCTTCGAAAAATAGTGTCTGTTGCCCCTCAGGAATAAATTGCCTATATTACATTAAAAAATGATAAGCTAGTAATATTGCAAGAGGAAATGGATGGCAAACTGATAACAGGCTCATAGTTAGTATCTTCACCAAGGAGAACATTCTCAGTACGGCAGCATCCACCCCTTGTGGGAGTAGAACCCACAGCCTTCTGCATCAAAAGCAAGTACACAACCTGTTGTGCTATTAACAAGGCAAACCAACTTCACTTAAGCAACACTAAACTTCTGTTCCCCTGCAGCTCTCAGCTCCTTGTAAAATCTACTCAATACTCAACTGCATCTCAACTTCGCAGCACAAGAAAACTGGAAAAAGCCAAAATTTATGGGGGGGGGGGGTCAAAAGCACAAAAAACAGGGACACATTAAACATTGCTTGTATAATCTTGGAAAGTTGCTAGAATAAAATGCTGTGTTACCACCATACATTTTACTGCCAAGGTCCCTGTGCAAAACAGTCAGAGCAACATACCACTACACCAAATCAGCTGCTTTGTAAAAGAGAGGAAGACTGAAACTTAAATGGCTATCATTTAGTGAATTCGGTTTTCACCATAGCTGCCAACCTCTTAGTAAAAAACACCTGGACAAACCCAGTAATGAGGGAATACAGCCCTCAAACATATTCAGTGAATTCAGTTCTTGCCACAGCTGTCAACCTTAGCACAAAAAACCTGGATGAAGCCAATAATGGGGGAATACAGTCCCAAAAATAGGGACACATTTCAAATATTCTTGTTATAAACTTAGAAAATTGCTAGAATAAAAGGTTGTAGGTTGTGTTACTATGTATTTTCTGAAGAACATGAAGTATGAAATTCAAATGCCTGTCAATTTTACTTCTGACAGAACAAAAACAATTTTCAGCAGAGGCCCAGGGAGGAATACTGCACACACGTATTTGTAAAATGGCAGGGCACCAGAGCAAATCCACACAAACACAGGGAGGAGATGCAGACTCCACACAGAAGGCACCCCAGCCAAGAATCAAACCAGAAAAACCTATAGCTGTGAGGCAACAATACTACCACTGCACCATCAAATATGTAAGAAACGAAAACATTCAGAAACCTGAAGTCTGAAATTCAAATGCCTGTCAATTTTATTTAACATTTGTTAATCAGGACAGTCTGACTTGGAACAAAAAAACAATTTTCAGCAGAGGCCCAGGAAGAAATAATGCAGACATGTCTTTGTAACATGGGAGGACACAAAAGCAAACCCACACAAACACAGGGAGAAGATACAGACCCCACAAAGAAGGCACCCCAGCCAAGAATCAAACCTGAGAACCTGCAGCTGTGAGGCAACAATGCTACCACTGCACCATCAAATATCAAGCAGTGCAACATTTACAAACCACAGATATTATGAGGAACAGATCAGATCAAATATGAGGCAAAAATCTGCAATTTTTTACAAATGGTGGTGGGTAGGGAATTCAGGTCTTTAACACCTGCATACAAGGTACAGGGTTCAAGCCTGAGGTATTCCCTAACACACACACACACCTGTAGTAGCAAACCACAAAAACTAAATATACTGCCCTGGGTGCCAAACCGTCATTATGAGAGTCCAGTCAAGACAAAATGAAGTGTAGAAGAATAAAAATATTTCAATGCATTGGCTGCATGACAGCTTAATATCTAGATGGAAACAAAAAAGGTTGTGAGGCATGAAAAAATAAATTACTGTTTTTTTAAATACATTAATGGAATGCCAGTCAAAATCAAGTATAAGAAAAACAAGCAGCACTCCACTGAAACCACTTCTTGCACTGCAGTTCTAATTATAATTTATATTCAGCTTTATTAAAGTACCAAGTAACATGCTGAAAGTAGAAATCTCTGATGCCCCCACTTGTAAAAATGTTCCTTATCTAAAAAAAGACCTGCTGCCTGACATCTACTTGTTTCATAGTGAAAACATGATCAAAGTAAAAAATGAAAAGCAAACAAGAAATAAGCTCAAGATACATTGCTTAAAAGGATTACTGTGCTGGTTATGGATCACACGATTGGCATTCTGTTTACGGGTAAAGCCTGCAGAGATGACTGGAAGTCTCCAAGTGTAATGAGACTTTTAAAAGAATGTAATCCTGCCCTTTATTACAAATACTGGCATATGCATTTCAGTACCCAAGGCTTATACATTATCTAGTTAAGTATTCTCTACATGGCAACAGAAAGGCTTTCAATGTTGGCATTTCTTTAACAGTATGCTTATTAAAGCTTACTTGCATCTTGCAATCTCAGCCAAGCTTACCTGATTGTCATTAAAGTATTGCTACTTAAACACAGAGCAACAGGCACTTTTCTAGTATTGGTAGAGATATTGGACTTTCAGATAAACAGGAGGTTCAGGACAGAAGTGGTCCCCATGGTTTGGAAGCTGTACTTATACATGTTCCAATTTCAGACGGGAAAAATATTATATAGCCATGTAAAAGTATATAAAAATGCCATGTAAAAGGATGTAAGAATGCCATGTAAAAGGATGTAAGAATGCAATGTATAAGCCTGAGGAGAGTTTGAACTGTCTTAGATATCCAAGCCCACCTATATAGTAGAAAATTCAAAGTTCGGGATCATAATCCCTTAAAATTGTCCCACAAGGTCAATGAGCAAAATGGTAAGCTGCTCAGGTGGATCCTGGAATTAAAGGCCAACAAAGTGACAAGAAATGCAAACAGAAATGGTCTTTCATGGTAAAGGATTAGGTAGCATAAGTGAAAAGATGCACCTTCAACCCCAAACTATGTTTCTTGGGTGTATCCCAAGAAAACAAACTTAAGATATTATCAAAAAATCAAATGAATGATTATATTAAGCACACACACACACACACACACACACACACCAAATCCCACTTACCTGTAGTAGCTCTTGTCCTTCTCCATAAATAAGTGAAACCACCATAAATAAATCCAAACCCCGATCGCTCCATAAATCCAATGCATACATCCAAACCACGCCCGCGCAACTCCAGACCCGCGAGATCCTCCGAGTGAAACCAATAAATCCAACAAATCCAAACCCCGCGCAAAAAGACCCGCGAGATCTTCTCGACGAGACTGCAGCACATTCCAGACTGCTGACCTTGCAGTCCGACCCCGACGTGTTCTCCCAGCAAGTTCCAGGACAGTCTATGCAGTTTAAAACTGCATAGACTTCTGGGAGCTCCGTTCCTCATGTTTCCCAATCAGGACTGCTGCTGAGACAATCTGAGCATGCTCCAGACTCTCAGCAGCAGTCTGGACTAGTGCGCATGCGCGAAGTCCGCGAATTTTTAAACATTTTTTTTTCTTTTTATTTCTTTTATTTTACAGTTGAGGGGGCTGCAGTCCGGCAGTCCAATAGCACGGGCCGCCCCTGTTTGAATTACAGCTGAAAACGTCTAAAGCTAAGTACCCCATTGGGGATCCTTTTTCTTGCATTAACCAATGTCCGAAAACGCTAATTGTCTCACCTGTGGAAAGCAGATCCCACACCGAGACTTCCATTCATACTGCGTCACTTGTTTAAGTCCAGACCATGATGTCCCCCATTACCAGTTCTGTGCCCTCTTTAATGCAATAACCATTCTCCGTAGAGCTCTTATTGTAGACAGGTATTTTCGTCTTCCATCTTCGCATTCCGAAATGGCGTCCATCAGCCAACAATCCGTGGACATTCCAAAAATGCAGAGATAAAGATAGAGACAGACCACAAAAGGCTAAGCATTCTGATGACTCTACCGCTCAGCAGGTCATCAGATCTCCAGAATTCAGTGAGATGCTTTCGCAGTCCCTGGTGCCTGATTCAATATTTGCACAGGCCTCTACTGAGACCCTTTCAGAGTCCGGTATGCCACAGAAATCTACTTAGTCTTCCAAGCCTTTGGCTGTCTCTGCCTCAGTTGGGTCCGGAGCCACAACACAGGCACCGGCTTCTGAGGAGGCCTCTTGCACTACTGAATCTAGACAAAAAAACCAACATCTTCTCATCCGACTACCATTTCTGTCAGACGGATGAATACTCTTAGGCCTAGAAGCCAGGCCACTCCTAGAAAATCTGCCTCTAGCCATCATCTTGCTCCTGCTCCACTGCCCCAAGCACAAATGCTTAAAATGGTGGAGGATCTCATCTCCCTTAACAGGGGTAGTCAGGCCCTTCTAAAAGGAAAAGACACCCTTCTCCTGAAATTATGACAGAACAGGATTCTGAGGCATCTGATTATTCAGATGTTGAAGAGGAACAACAACTTCTGACTGCTTATGAGGATTTAAATGCAGAGGAGTCCATTCCTTCTGTCTGCTCACCAAAAGACCTTTCCCTTGGGGAAACCCTTCACACCCTCAGGGAACATTTCTAATGGGAATCTCAGGATTTCCCCCAGTCTAAGAAAAGACAGAGAATTTCTGGTCCTGCCCCAGCACCAACCCCAGGCCATCCCTCCTATTTTAGAAGTGGTGGATGATGGTTTCCATGAATCCAGCTTAGCTCCTGACGTCCTCCCATCTGCTCAGAGTAAACCTGACAGGTATTACAGAATACCAGATTCTCACAAATACCTGTACAGAAATCCTGCTGCAGACCCAGAGGTCATTACACAGGGACCTGAAGGAGCCAAGGCTAGGTCTGCCAAGAATCCTATTCCTTCTGACAAGGATTCCAGACCTCTGGACAGATGGGGTAAAAAAGTATACCCTTCTACAACCTTTGCTCTCTGACCGCTCAACTGTCAGTTCCATATGTTAAAATATCAAAAACACTTTGGAACTATTAAAACAAAAGATTTCAACCTTTCTTGACTGTGCCAATTTGAAAGAGTTAGATTTACTGCACTCTACTTATCATGTGGCCATACACTCAGTACACTTTGGATATGACGCCCTAGAAGCCTCAAGCAGGGCAGCAGTGTCAGGATCTGTCATTAGAAGACCTGCATGGTTGAAGGACCAACCTCTCCCTGTTCATGTCAAGTCTAAATTTTATTTATTTATTTATTTCCAGTTTGATGACAGGGGAGGTCCACTGGGCTCAAAGAGCCCATTTTCAGTGGAGGCCCGGGGAGAAAAGTTCCAATAATAGTACAAGCTCCATAATATTAAGTACAATACATAGTGGAAACAGAAACAAACTAAGCAAATTTTACATACAAAATAGCAAAAACTAAACAAAAGTTAAACAGCAGCTTGGAGAAGGATGTAAAGCATATTTACATGTTTAGTGGTTGAGAACAGCAGTACAAGGTTAAATTAATACAGAGGTTTAAATCATCTGAGAATGATATAGAAGTAACATTCGCATGAATTAGTTCTTTATGCATGAATATTAGCATGAGTTAAATTAATACAGAGGTTTAAATCATCTGAGAGTGGTATAGAGGTAGCATTAGCATGAAGGCAGTACATAGGGTTAATCAATAGTGTGTAAGGAAGAACAAACTTTGTGTGTTATAAAGTATTTATGTATTTAGCAGGTTAGGTAAGTGGAGTGCAATTGCTTTTCCATTTTTGGGAGAGATAAGAATGCAGCTGGGTTTTGAAGTGTTCAGAGTTCTCAGAAACTCTTAGAGATGGAGGGAGAGAATTCCATTTTTTGGCGACGGAAAAGGATAGGAGAAGCTGACCAGCATGACGGTTTGGTTTATAAACAGAGATTAGATTTTGGCGAGTAGATCTAAGAGTTCGGTTTGGGATGTATAATGTTAAGATGTTTGTTAGTGCTGGGCATATAGCTGGTTTGAAAATAAGCTTGAGAGTGGTGATGAGTTGGAGGTAGTCAAGGTAGTTTGGGAGATCTAGCCATTGCAGCTGGTGAAGAGGTTTACAGTGGTGAGTGGAGTATTTGGAAGTGGTGGCGAACTTTGAAATGTTATTCTAACAGGATTCTAGTTTAGAAGAGATGGAGGAAGATAGGTTGGTTAGTAGAGGAGCACCATTCATTAGTGAAGGTAGAAAGAAGGTAGTGGCGACGGTCTGTCTTGTTGAGGGGAGAGGAAGTGGGACATTCTGTACAGCATGTCAAGTTTCTGATGAGTTTTCTTTGTTTAGCTGAATATGGGTATCAAATTTTAGGTGTTCGTCAATAGTAACTCCAGGAAGTTTAGCAAAAGGAACGACCTCTATAGTAATCTTGAAAGAGGTTTTGTCTAGGCGGATAGATTTTGAGGGAGAGAATAGAAGGATCTTTGATTTGTTGCCATTCAAAGAGAGGTGATTTTGGAGCATTAATTGATGCACTTCTGGATAAGGACCGCTTGTTTGGAGTAAAAGCAGAAGAGATGCCTAAGAAGATGGAGTACAAAGCAAAATCTATGCAAACAGTGAAAGATTTCTTTCAGGTTAAGCCTCCCAGGTTCAGCAGGAACTTTCCCTCTAAGCACTGGTCCTTCCCTGCATCTAGCAGACAGGGCCAAGGTAAGCCCCGCAGGGACAGACCACCCAGGCCCCTATCCCAGGAGCAGCAGAGAACCAAACAGTGGACCACTTCTGCCCCAAAGGCAGGAAGTTCTAAGCCACCCTTCTATGACAAAAACTGTCAATGACTCCCTCTCCCACCTCTGTCCTCCTTTCACTCACTAAAAGCTAGGAGGAAGGCTGTCCCTCTGCAAAGAAAATTGGTTTTCTGTAACATCATATACCAGGGGGCAGTAGAACCTGTCCCCTCAGATCAAACGGGCAAAGGCTTTTATTCCATACTATTCCTTGTAACCAGAAAATAGGGCACTTGGTACCCCATCCTGGATCTATCCATTCTGAACCCCTCCCTGGTGGTCCCCAAATTCAAAATGCTAACTTTGCAGCAGCTGCTGCCTATGCTGACAAAAAATGCCTGGCTAGTGACCCCAGACCTAAAAGATGCTTACCTCCACATCTCCATAAGGGAATCCTGCAGGAAATTCCTGTGCTTCAGAGCAGGCTCACAACACTTTCAGTTCTCTGCGCTACCCTTTGGCTTATCTACTGCACCCAGAGTATTCACCAAACACGTAGCCCCGGCCATAGTATTTTGCAGACAGAGAAATGTACAGATTTGCCCTTATCTGGATGACTGCCTCGTTCGGGCAGAGTGCAAACAAAAGCTGCTCCAGGATCTTCTTTGTCAAAACCCTCCTAATTTCCCTAGGGTTCACCATCAAGAAGAAGAAATTAAAGCAAACACCCTCCAGGAAGATAATTTTCTTGGGAGCACTGCTAGACACAGCATCCCAAAATGGCCTTCCTATCCCCAGAAAAGCAGATCTTCCTTGCCTCTCTACTTTACCCAGCCTGCTTCCAAAAATCATCTCACTGCGAGGAAGTTCCTGCAAGTCTTGGGGTACATGGCATCTTGCATCCTTCTAATTCCTCTGGCCAGGCTTCACATGAGGAAGCTTCAGTGGTACCTAAAGAACCTTTGGTGTCAGCACTCTCGGCCTCTATAGACCTCTCTCCCTCTGATGGCCTGTATAAGGGCCGAGTTTCTCTGGTGGACAGAGGCCTGTGCCAAGAACAAGGGTCTTCCCTTTATCCTCCACCCTACCGGGCAGACCATCACCACCGACCTCTCAGATATAGCAGGCAGGTGCACCCAAGGTCTTTGGGATGCCCAGCACTTTCCCTTACACATCAGTCAGAAGGAAATGTTGGCAGTATAAAAGGCTCTGACATCCTTCAAACCCCATCTCAGGCCAGGGGTTCTCCTTATCAAAACAGACACCACCACAGTAATGTGGTATATTAATAAACAGGGAGAGACCCAATCTTACCCTCTCTGCAGGCTAGCCATGAACCTCTGGCTGACAGCCTCCTCCATGGGATTACACCTTATTGCCCAGTACCTACCAGGGATCAACAACACCCTGGCAGACCACCTAAGCAGAAACTTACCGGACCCCCCACGAATGGCAGCTCCACAGAAAAATATTTTTGGAAGTCATTCAGGAGTGGAGAACTCCTAGAGGTGGATCTCTTTCCGCCGCACCTCACCCAACAGCTGGAGAATTTTGGTACCAAGGAGTATCGCCACCTAGCATGGAAGGTGGATGCCTTGACCTTCCCCTGGAACAACTTCTTTGTATATGCATTCCCTCCTCTGCCTCTTATTCCCAAGGTGTACTGATCAGGGTAAGGGAGGAGAGACCAAAGGCCATCCTCATTGCTCCAGATTGGGCCAGACAGCATTGGTACCACTTACTGCGCAGCCTGACATTACAGCCTCCCAGACAGATCTCAGACAAGGTCTCCCTGAGGACTCCTTTATGCCCAAGGTGGTGTCTGATGTGACCATCAACCAGGCCATACATCTACGCACCTTCTTTCCTAACCCTCAAAACAAGGGGGAAAGAATTCTGCACTCACTAGATGTGCACAGACAGTTCAGATGCTACCAGGACCATACTAAACCCTTCAAAAAAATAGACCATCTTCTTGACAGCTTTGCCCCAGTGGCCAGAGGGGAAGCCCATTTCCAAGCAAACCATTTCCAAATGGATGTTACACTGTATCCATTTCTGCTACAGACTACATGGGAAACCATCCTCTAAGTCTATTCGTACCTATTCCACTAGGGCAGCCTCCACTTCCACAGCATTCCTCAGAGTTCCCACTAGGGACATCTTGGAAGCTGCCACCTGGACCTCTGTCCATACCTTTACAAAGCATTACCACCAACCACTTTTTTCTAAGGGTAGGGCAGGGTTTGCCTCTGCAGTTCTGCAGGGCATACTGAACCATACCTAGGTCTCTAACTAATCCTTCCACACCTCTCCTTAGCTTCGGGCGGAGGGCTACCACAGCAGGGATAACCCACAGGTGATGACTGCAACAGTGAATACTCTCGAACATCTACATTTATGGTAAGTGTACACAACTGTACTTTCTGAAGTCCCACAAAAACTTCAGGGGCTAAAGTACTTAACCATTTATACTTGGATTTCTTTTGGATTTACATGCCTTTTCATTTTCTGTGTGTTTTATTAAATTTATTATTCATACTTTGGACTTTGGGTATACATTTTGTGAAGAGAACCCTTGTTGGACTACAAAGGTATTTTTACTACTATTTTCTGCTCAGTACACACAGTGTGAAGTTTTTGCCTGTTTACAAGCTCCATTTGAGAAAACTTCCTTGGTACCTCAAGTCAGTGTGGCTTCAGCCCTGTCTCATCCCCTGGTCTTCCCAGATGCCTTCCTTCCCTGTTACAAACCTCAAGCTTCAGTGGTGGACTTCAACTTTCTCTCAACCAGGGCTTAACTTCCAGCCTTTTATCAGGCTGTCTGCATTCTGTCTGTGCAAAATGTAGTGGCAGAGTCTATGAGCAGGTGCAGCACACAGGCCCATCAGTTGGGTATTCCCAAGGTAGATTTTTGTCTCCCCTCTGAACAGACAACTTCTCTCTTCTGTTTCAGAATCTTAAGTCCTCTGGCTTGGAAAGTGGATGCCTTGTCTTTTCTTTGGAAGGGGATGTCTCTTTATGCCTTCCATCCCCTTCCTTTGCTTCCTAGGGTCTGCACAAGATCATGCAAGCCTCCCTTTTGGCCCAGACAGCATCTGTTCCCCCATTTTCTTCTGGCCAGGCGCAGTCACCACAAGTTACCTCACCGAGTGGACCTTCTCACACAAGACAAGGGATCTCTTAACCTTTCTCACTTGACCACTCATCAACTGATGGTGTGGGTGATAGGGTTTTGATCCTTTTTAAGCACCTCTTTTCTGAGGATGTACTTCTGGACCTGCCAGAGGCCAGGAAACCCACTACCAAGAAATCATATTTGTCCAAATGGAAGAGATTTTCTATCTGGTGCCTCTGTTGTAACCGGGATCTCTCTTTAGTGGAGATTTTTATGGTTCTCTCATATTTGTGTGATCTGCTTCATGCTGGGTTGACGTATTCTTCAGTTAAAGCTCACCTCTTGGCAGGTTCTGCTTGTCTGCCCATAACTCCTATTACCTCTAGGTTTGAGGTCAAATAATTTCTTAAAAGCATCCTTCATATCAGGCCTCCCCATATCTGCCTTCCTGGGACCTCAGTTTTGTTTTTGAAAAATTGACTCGGGGCCCCTTTTGACCCTGCTGCTTCATCTTCCTTGCAACATTGTACTTGGGAGACATTTTTTATTGATCTTTTTTCAGCTATGAGAGTACCTGAGCTTCAGGCTCTCATGCCTGTTGCTCTGTTTTTAATTTTTCACAGGGATATAGGGTGCAGGGTGTCTGTACTAATTCTCCTTTTATGCATAAGGTGTTCAGTGAGTTGTCTCTTAATCAGTCTGTTAATTTGCCTTTCTTTTTCTTTCTCCACTGTCTGCCATTTAAAAGGTTCTTCACACATTGGATTTGCATAGGCAGCTCAGATACTATTTGGATAACACTAAGGCTATTCGCAAATCTGAACAACTTTCCTTTCATCGCAGGTCTTTGGGTTTGGCAATTTTTAAACAAACCATCTCTTCCTGGATGTCTCAGGCCATTTCCTTTTATTATTCTTTTCATGGTAAATGTCTTTCATCTTCTGTAAAGGCTCATTCTACCAGAGCTGTTGCTTTATCTGGCACATTTTTCAAAGGACTTGGATACCAGTTCTGTCCTTGAGGTTGCTATTTGTACTTCATTTCATACCGTCAGTTAGCATTACAAGTTGGATATTATTTCCAGTGCAAGGGCTGGCTTTGCCAGGGCTATACTTCATGGGTTTATAAAGGCCTCTTCAGTGTCTTTCTCCTCCTAGGTTTCTTCTTGAGGGTTTTGTACTTTCCCTTATGTAAGGAATACTACAGCAGTAATATGGCAGGACATACAGTTGTGTAAAATCTTAGCATAACAGATGTCCTTCTCTTCACTGTTGCAGTATTCACTTCCTCCCTCCTATCCACTCTGCTGTGACCTATTCCTCTAGTCGTCTTGGCCAGAGTTTCTTTTCCTTTTCCTTCTGGTCACAAAGTATATTCTGTTCCTCCTGGTGCTTTTCAGTTTTGAGGTGTGTGTGTCTGTTCATCACCTTTATGCTCTGTGCCTTGCAGGGTAGTGTACACATGTGACGTACGATGTCTGTGAACCCTAAAGACTTTGATATAGGGGCTGGATATTGGGCTACCCTGCAAGAGATCCCTTATGTAAGGAATACCACAACAGTGAAGAGAACAACATGTATTGGTGTGGTAAGATTTTATAGGTTCATAGGTTAGTACTAGGCTATCGGCCCTAGGGCCTATGCAAGCCTAGCCATAACAGTTCCCTGGCTATTTCTTCCCACAATATTTACTTCCCTGGACCCCTGTCTAGCAGGGCGACTGATGTGATCCCCGGAGTTACACAGTTATACTTTCTTTCTTTTTTTTTTTCAAAACAAGTTTATTGTTTTAACATATAAGAGAAATATCATAACAATTTTATACAAATAATTAAAAATAGGTATTATTATAATATTCAACAAAACAACTAAAGTATTTACAAAGACATTCACTACAATCAGATCAATTAATTAAACTAAAATACTGTGCTATTGAAATTAGAATTTTTTTAACAAATTTTGTAAATTATCCCATACAATAAAATGTGATGTTTTTCTAGTTGTTCTCATTCTAATTGTGCTTATTTCCATATGACACATTATATTCATAACATTTTTAAATTCATTGAATGAAGGAGGTGTATCTGAAATCCAATTTCTAGTTATTATTTTCCTAGCCACTGCTAGGATAGACCATAACAAGGGAAGCTTAATCTTTTTAACACATTGAGGTACAGGTGTGTTGAATAATATAAGAGACTTAGAAATAATGAAATTATCTGTAAAAAGAGCCTGCAAAAATTCATTAATTGACTTCCAGTATTCTTTCAACTTCATACAGTCATAAAACATATGAGCCCAGTCAGCATTAATTTCTACATTACATCTCTTACATAGATTATCTTTATTATTAATTTTATTCATCATCAAAGGTGTATAAAAGATCTATGTAAAAATTTCCATGTATAAAGTCTCCAGACAATGGAAGATGTAGTTCTATAAGCAGATTCCAATATATATTGTTTATCTTGTTGAGTTGGTGGGTCCCCATTAATAGAGGTGAAATAATTCCAGTATGAATCTACATTGTAAAAAGTTTCTTGTCTGATAATTTTATGTATATATGAAAGTTTACCTTTATCAGAAACTTTATGCTGTAAATTTATTATCAAGTAATCAATCAGTTTTGGAATAGATTCTTTAACTGTTATAGACATTAGATCTATTCTATCAATGAGATGTTGTCTAAAGATCTGAACCTCTAACCAGCAAGTTTCTCTTAGATCAAATTCTTGTTTTAAGAAATCTAGATTTTTAACTTTATTATCAGATATCAGCTGATACCAGTACTTTAGATTATTATCTATAGCTAAATGAGCTCCTTCAGAAGTAGATGACATAAGCATACCCTGAGTATAAATTATAGGAATACAATAAAATTCCATTCCCTATACTTAGGGTGCATGAATATTAAGTTACGATAACTAATAATAATATTTAATGGGTAACAGACCATATGTTTAGGTGTAATAGGTGAAGTACAAAATTCCTTTAGCAACCACAACATGGAGTTATTTATAATCATATTTTTATGTGTTAAGGAGATTTTCATGAAGTGCATACTAATTAGCTCCCAATAATCTTTCCATTTTGACATATGACCGATCTATTAATAAAGTAATAACTTTTATAATAGAAGAGATAATATATAAATTAAAGTCTGGAAAAGAAATACCCCTTGAGACCAGCTATTAGTATGTTTCTTTAATGCAATCCTAGGTCTATTAGGTGCCCATAAGAAATTTAACATTAGTGTATTCAGTTTCTTGATAGTTATTTTGTAGGTGAAAGTATTATTGATTGTATTAAGTATAAAATCTTGGGGAATATTATCATTTTAATAATTGTAAGTCTCTCCTCCATAGTAAAAACATATTATTCCAGGTATTAAAAAGATTTTGTATATTAAGAAAACAGGTATTATAGTTATTATATATAATAGATTTAATATCTTTAGATAGTATTATACCTAAATAAGTTATCTGACCTGAGTTGGGTACATATTTAGTAAAATCACTAATGAGAGTATTTTTCGTGTATATATAGGTAGTATTTTAGTTTTTCTTCATTGAATATTAAACCAGAAATACTTTTAAAATTCATCATTTTATCAAATAAAGACTGCATAGAAGAATTAGATCCTGCTGATGTAATTAGAACATCATCTGCAAAAGTTGAATTTTTGATGTTGTATTTTCTTCTATTTCAAAACCCTCTATGTCAGTACTGTTTCTAATCAAATTAGCCCAAGGCTCCATTACTAAAGTGAATAATAGTGGAGAAAGTGGACATCCTTGCTTTGTACCTTTAAGAATGGGTATTTTTGTGAAACATATGTTCCTACCTTAATATAAGCCAGCGTTCCTTTGTATAAATGCTCAATTAAATTTACAAATGCATCAGAGAAATTTGTGCATTTCAGTAAGGTAAACAGATAGTCCCAACTTACTGAATCAAATGCTGAACCTATATCAAGACTAATAAGTGTTAAATCTTTCTTTTTCCTATTTGCAAAATCAATTAATGTTAAAGTTCTTCTTATATTATCAAAAGTATTTCTATTTACAATGAAGCCCGTCTGATCTATGTCTATAATGCCGGGATAATTGTCTTCAATCTATCAGCAAAAATACTCATAAACATTTTATAATCAACATTAAGTAATGAGATGGGTCGATATGAAGAACATCTAGTTGGATCTTTATTAGGTTTTAAAATTGGTGAAATAAATGTATATTGCCAAGATGGGGGTTATTAACTCAGTTTGGGCCAGAATAAAACCTTATGTATTAATGAATATGTAGTTTTAGAAAGGATTTTATATATCTCTGGTATAATACCATCATTACCCGGTGCTTTGTTTGATTTAAGCTTATTTATTTGTGTAATAACTTCTGTATATGAAATACTCTTGTCCAATAGTTTAATCTGTTGTTTATTAAGCTTTTTATTCATGTTTGTGGTTATAAACTCCTTTATTTTATCTTTAGGTTCCATGTTAATGTTGTTATGGTTAATCTTGTGAAAGTGATTTCTAAATTCATCCAGTATTTCTGGTATACTAGAAACATTCTTCTTTTTCCTTAGAGAAAAGATTTCTTTGATATGGTTTTGTTTATTCAATCTTTTTGTTTTATTTTTAAGTCTATGTAAGTATTTGGGGCTTATTGAATAAGACAAAACTTGTATTTCTCTAAAGTTATTTTAACTTTATGAGTTAAAATTTCTTTGTATTTCTCATTTAGTTTGTTTATTTCTTCAATAACTTTCTTGTCCATAATATTTTCTTTATTATTATGTTTATAAGAGTCTAGTTTACTTTGAATATCTAACAATTCCTTATCCCAAGATTTCCTTTTGTTATTATACCATCTGATACTTTGTCCATATAGATATGATTTTAAGGCATCCCAAACATAGACAATGGAGACTTCAGGAGTATTATTTATGTCTAGAAAATGTTGTACTTCTGAAAGTATATATTCTTTATAGTCTTTTAGCTGAGTTAAGTATGCTGGTATCCTTTTGATCTGAACATTATGAGTATTTTTATCATGAATTGAAAACAATTGAGTTATGATCAGATATAGGACATGAAATGATTTTGGAATTAATTAAATCTGTTACCATCTGGTTAGAAATAAAGACCCTATCTATTTTTGAATAAGTTTTGTATCTGTTAGAAAAAGGTGTATGGTAATGATTTTGACTCTATCTGATTATTAATATCATTCAAATGATAAGAATTAGCAAAATCATTTAAATGTTTTGCATTAGATGTAATTCTTCTTTTCTTTATAGTGGTAGTATCACTTTCATGTAGTATACAATTAAAATCACCAGCTAAAATAATATCCCCTACAGAGAATGATATGATCTTATCAATATGATGTTTCACTGTATTAATACCAATTCCAGGTATCCAATATACATTAATTAAAGTGTAAGTCTTCCCATTAATTTGTATTGTAACCATACAAAACATTCCTTTGTCATCCTGATAAGACTTAATGGTTTTAGGAATGGGCATACTTTTATTCCATAAAATAGCCACTCCTCTTTTTCTGAGTGTGCTCTGAACTAACCAATACTGTATACTTATTAGTGGCTAGTTTATCAATATCTTTTTCAAGAGATGGGTTTCTTGCAGGAAGACTAGATTGGCCTTGTGTAGATTAATGTATCTTATTAGGCTTGCCCTTTTACACGGATTATTCAATCCATTAATGTTTAAAGAAATTCCTTTTAAAGATGTCATTTGGCATTTTTAAAACTCAAGAATCTTATGATCGAAATAACAAATAACAAGATAAATAATGTTACATCTCCTCTTTAGGTGTACCTTTAAACATAGCTGTATTTATTAAATCTCTTATGGGATTTTGTATAGGATTCAATTTTGTTTGTAGTGACAATGAGTGTACAAAATATATTGTGGATGTCAAAACTATATACATATAACAATGAACAAGTGAAAATAATGTAAGGATTAAACCTTGCATCCCGCCTGGAGTTGAAAACTCCAACTTAGAGCAGTATTTACTACTCAAGTTAACCCCCTACCCTAAGCAGCAGTACCTCAGCTACCACCTTATCAATTTAATACTAGTTATATTTAACTGAGGTTAACAGTTTTCAATTCAATTATCTATCAAGACAAAACTACACATTTGGTAAAACAGCATCATATAAACTAAAATAAACTTTTTTTTTTTTTTTTTTTTTTTTTTTTAAAACTGTTCATACTATTATATAGATCTATGTAATATATAACACTTGTATTCTAATAGCATTCAAATAATCTTAATGTTAGAAATCAAGAGGAGAGAAAATTATGTTCTAACATTCATTTAAATCAAAAACTGTGGCTAATATGATTCAGACATTACATGCATTAAGATGCATCTATTTTCTGTCATGTGAATTCTATCAACAGCTTCCAAAAAAATCTTGAATTGTTTGTATATGAGCATTTACTTAAACTCATTATTGTCAATAGAGTAAAATATTGTATTCATAAAATTATTATAAATCATATTGCATAGTTATGCAGATTCTCAGAAACACCTGCGTTATTACCTAAAAAAAAAAAGCCATCACACACACATACATATACACACATACATATACACACACACACATATACACACACACACATACATATACACATACACATATATACATACATACACACACACACACACACACACACACACACATATATCTGATCTCACCGAGCCGTGCCCCTGCAGAGCACCATCCCACTTGCCGTCCCCAGAACAAATCTGTCCGCTTCACACAAAATAATGCACAGCAAACGCACACTAGCAACCAGATTTTACAATCATGCTAACCTACTGCTTTAAAATATATCACATGACATTTCTTCCAGAATAGAGTTATAAGATTATTTATGCTTGTCAATCAGATGAATTAAATGAGTTATAGTAAAGTATATGTTTGGGACACAAGTTTTTAACACAGATTATTATGCTACTGTTAAGTAGATTTTCAAAAACATTTAAATAAATGTTTCATTTTCTATGCCTTCTAAAATAAGATATTTACTTGCTACAAGAAACTACATCATCTAAACTCATCATAACTGACACATTTTATGAATATAGTATTTTTCCTGAATCTGTGGTGTGTCAGTGTGATAACCTTGTCAATGTTTATACTAACTGCTTTCAGTTTCTCTGTGAAAATTCTGTGAGTGAAGCTTCTGAGGAAACTCATGGACACTGTGCATGAGACAGCCCACATCCCAGATTGTCTCCCTTAACATTTTGGTGGGAAACTTATTAAAACTTGTGGCAAACATTCATTTTGTCAATAGAGTAAAACATTGTATTCATAGAAATCATTACAAATCATATTGGATAGCCATGCAGACTCTCAGAAAAAAAGCCATCACACTCACACACACACACACACACACATATATATATATATATATATATATATATATATATATATATATCTGATCTCACTGAGTTGTGTCCCTGCAGAGCACCATCCCACTTGCTGTCCCCAGAATAAATCTGTCTGCTTTATACAAAACAATGCACAGCAAACACATATTGGTAACCAGATTTTACAATCATGCTAACCTACTGCTTTAAAATATATCACATGACATTTCTTCCAGAATAGAGTTATAAGATTATTTATGTTTGTCAATCAGATGAATTAAATGAGTTATAGTAAAGTATATGTTTGGAACACAAATTTTAACACAGATTATTATGCTGCTGTTAAGTAGATTTTCAAAACATTTAAATAAATGTTTCATTTTTATGCCTTCTAAAATAAGACATTTACTTACTACAAGAAACTACATCATTTAAACTCATTATAACTGACATATTTTATGAACAGAGTATTTTTCCTGAATCTGTGGTGTGTCAGTGTGATAACCTTGTCAATGTTTATACTAACTGCTTTCAGTTTCTCTGTGAGAATTCTGTGATTTGAAGATTCTGAGGTAACTCAAGGACATTGTGCATAAGACAGCCCACATCCCAGATTGTCTCTCTTAACATTTTGGCGGGAAACTTATTAAAACTAGTGACAAACATTCATTTAGCAGTGTAAATGCATCTAAACATGACAGAACCTCCACAATGTATTCCACAGATCATCATAGCCTCTATGCAAGTGAAATTAAACTCAAAATTACCAACAAGCAATAAAACTCAGCATTCTTCTCCCAACTCAATTTTCATACAAATCCTATTATTCACTGTGCCCACACAGTCAAAAGCATTTCTATATATTAATAAAGAAAAGAAAAAGAGAGTAGAAAATAAAAGGGAGTGAGGCAGAAATAAAAAATGTAAGAGAAAGCTGTAAGAAATATATACAATGGAATGTTACTTACTGTTTATATTAATAGAGTTAAAAATAAAACATATTATTTACTCTTATTTAGTTCTGATTATTATTAGTTAAAGCATGACAGATTATTTACAAACAAGCATAAGCAGTATAATCAAGAAAGTATAATTAGAAATAGCATTTGAAGAACTTATAAACTTTTACAAGAAATAAATATGTTATTATTCTATTAATGATATTTTCATTACTGTTCTCTCCTGCCCTCCCCACCCTTTACCCACTACATAATCTAAATAGAATGTCATTGTTTAAACAAAGAAAATAATAAAAGAAGAAGGAAAAAAAAAGGTAAAGATAAAAAATGTATCAAATTACTAACCTTACTTTTTCAGAAAGAAAACAAATCGAGTCACAGCCTGCCATTAAATCCTCAGGCATTTTGACTGGTTATGAAACAAAACATTTCTTTGCACATAGAGAATAACTTTGATTAAATCTTTTCCAAAATATTTGTGGCTTTCTGGAAATGCAGGAACTATATTCAAAAAGATTAATAATGAACTAAAATGATGAGAGAGAAAAAAACATATAACAAATCATTTGTCTTTTAGTCTCTTCTTCTTCTCTGAAGTCTTCCACGAAGCTTCAGTTGCCAATCTCTTTAATGAAGAACTAGCCCATTCCATTTCTTCTATTTTATCCAAAATCCTTTTTCTTTGACAAACAGTAAAGCAGAGTCTAAATCATCGAAGACCTTAGGACCGTCAGGAAGGAAGATTTTAAGCTTGGCAGGAAACAGAAGGTATGTTTTAAACTGTGCTTTTTGAAGCTCCCTTATTAGTGGCAGAAAAACTTTTCTTTTAGCAATTACCATGGAAGAATAGTCATTGTCAAAATGCACAGTTGTCTCATTAAACTTAACAGGAGCTTTAGCCCAAGCAGATTTAAGAACCATCTCTTTATCAAAGATGATAGAAATCTAACTATAACTGATCTAGGATAGTTTTGTTAGAGTTAGTATTAGCTATAGATCTATGTGCTCTTCGATACCAAAAGAGAATGCTTCTGGTAAATCTAAAGTTTTAGGGAGCCATGTTGTTAAAAAAGAAGTAATATTGTTAACTTCAATATTTTCTGGCAGTCCAAAAATCGTAATGTTATTGCCTAGATCTATTTTCCAGGTCATCCAGCTTTGTTTGTAAATGTGTATTTTGTTTCAGCAGAAACTCAATGTTGATTTCCTCTTCTTGTATTTTATTTTCCATGTCATTCACAGCTTCTTCTATGCCTGTCATCTGGATCTTCTGTTGTTGCAGGTCCATATGTAACAAGTCTATTTGTTTTGTAGTTTTTTCTATGAAAGTGTCTATTTTAGTATCCATTTTATCCATCTTAGCAGTAAGTTGCTGGACTATAATTATCAGAGACTGAAGTTCTTTCTTGATGCTGGAGTCTTGAGAATTTGTCTTACTGGAACTCATTTCAGACTGATAAACTGACAGGAAAATTTCCAAAGTAATTTCTGACAGGAATATTATTAAGATTTCCTTTCTTTTTTAGATGTAGTTCAAGAACTATATAAAACAAACATATTTAGAAAGAAAATTACTTCAAGAATTAATTTTTTAAGTAATTCCTGTCAATGTAATGAAATTGGTGGAGCTGAAGAAATCTGCTGCTATCCTGTGTTCATCCTTGGCCACGCCCCGTTATACTTTCTTTCTGAGGGACATCAGACAGCCATATTTCTTTTACTACATTTTATTATATATATATTTTTTTTAATTAAGTGATGAGCAGCATTCATAGTACTCTGTGTTGTGATTTTATATTCTACTACAAACTATATATCAATTGTCGAGCTAGATCTTGTTTCAAATTAAATTGCTTCATCGATTGCATGGGAATGCTTGTTGAAGGAGTTTTGCACCGATTGTTACTGCCTAGCAGCAGATGTTCATCATGTTATACTGCTGCAGTCATTACACTTGGGTTATCCTGCCATCAGGCGGTTCCCCAGTCGGCCTGAGTTCCAAAGTCTTGGTCCGGCGTCGGTTGCTGTCGCCTCCTCCCTGACGTCAGCGCAACAGGGGTATATAAGATGCAGCTGGCGCCATTTTCTTCAGGCTTTCTTGCCGTGTGGTGCCCGAAGCAAAGTGCCGGTCGGCCGTCTCCTGAGATTTTCATTCCGAATCCAGAACCGAAGTCTTCTACAAAGCTAAGTACCCGTTAGAAACTTTTTCTTGCCTCAGACCGATGTCAGTAAAAGTTAATAACTGTATTTCTTGTGGGAAGCAAATACCTCATAAGGATTTCCATTCTTATTGTATCCCATGCCTAGGCCCAGACCACGATGTCACTGGTTGTCGGTTTTGCGCTAGGTTTAACAAGCGCACTATTAAACGTCAGTTTGATTTTGCCCGACATTATTTTGGTAGAAAATTCAATTATACCATGCCGTCGGAACTTCCGACGACCGGAATACATAAAAAGCGCAAAGACGAGGATAGGCATCCGAGGCCCAAAACTGACGACGAAGCCTCTTCTAGGCCACTCGCCGGTTCTCCAGTTTTCAGTGAGGCGCCTTCGCAGCTCCTGACGACCGCTTCTGTAGAACCACAGGCCACCTCTGACTCCCACGTGAAGATGGCTGGGCCTTCGGATGCACAAGCTATTCAGCCTACCGAAACTAACCCTTCAGAGGGATCCGGAGTAGCTGAGCTGCCCGTAGCTTCAGAGGGTGATTTCAGACCTACTCAATTAAGCAATAAACCCTCTGCTAAGTCTAAACCAGCTTTAAAATCAAAGAAACAAATACAGCATTCTCCAGCACAGGCCTCCATGCCTAAGAAACAAATACAAATACTCAAAATGGCCGAAGACCTAATCACTTTGATCAGGGGGTCCCATCCCCCTCCTGATAAAAGGCTTAGACAGGATGCAGACTATGGCTCATCTGACCAGGTGTCCCTCTCTTCAGATTCATCCTCAGACCTAGGATATTCTTTACCCACCTTATGAGGATTCTGATGCTGAGGAGTCAATTCCATCAGCCTCTCCGCCTGAGGACTACTCCTTTGGGGAAACCTTGCATACCATGAGGGAGCATTTCCATTGGGAAGGCCAGGATTACTCAGAATCAAGGAAAAGGCTCAGAGACTTCCTTTTATTACCGCAACACAGACCCCTTGCTATTCCGCCAGTGTTAGATATTGTGGATGATGTGTATAGTGAATCCGGCTTAAATCCTGATTCCTTACCTCCAGCCCCAGTTAAACCTGACAGATACTACAGAGTCCCTGATTCACACAAATTTCTGTACAAAAGCCCTGTTGCTGATCCTGAAACTATTTCTCAGGGACCCAAAGGGGTTAAGGCTTCAGCCAAAAATCCAGTTCCCTCTGACAGAGATTCCAGAGTATTAGACAGATGGGGAAAGAAAGTATATACGTCTGCAACTTTAGCAATGAGAACCTTAAATTGCCAGTTTCACATGCTTAAATATCAGCAATTTTTACTGTCTCAGTTGAAACAGAAAATGCTTCCAGATTCAGATCCTCCTACTTTAAAAGAAATGCAGGTTTTATTGCATGCAGCTGAACAGGTGGGAAAACATACTTTGCAATGTGGTTTTGATTCTTTAGAGGCCTCTTGTAGAGCAGCAGTTGCAGGCTCTGTCATTAGAAGACACGCTTGGTTAAAAGAACATTCGTTACCAGATCATGTTAAAGCAAAATTATTGGATGCACCTTTGCAGCAGGATGTGTTGCTTGGAGTTAAGGCAGAAGAGGTTTTAAAGAAAATGAAGGATAAGGCAAAATCTATGCAAACGGTGAAGGATTTCTTACAGGTTCAGCCTCCTAGATTTAGCAGAAATTGGCCAACTAAGAATTGGTCCTTTCCAGTTACAGACAGACCTCAAAGGGGCAGATACAGACGTCCAAGAGGTAGAGGTCAACCACAAGGTCCTTACAGGCCTCGACAATGGGTTTCATCAGGCCAGAAAGAAGGGGAAGACAGGCCTCAACCATATAAAAAACAGCCCCAATGACTTCCCACTACAGCTGTCAAACAACTCTCTCTTGGCAGCCCCCTTGGGAGGAAAACTGGCACTTTTCTATCACAATTGGCAAATTATCACCAAAGACAAATGGGTTCTCAACATTATATCTCAAGGTTACAGGTTCCACTTTCACACTCTGCCAAGGGTAAAAGGAATGCCAAATCTGCCACCAAATCAATGGGCAGAGGCTCAAAAACAAATTACAGCACTCATGGATATGAGAGCTATTCAAAAGGTACCACCACAGGAGCAAGGACAAGGATTTTACTCAAGACTCTTTCTGGTTCCCAGAAAGGACAAAGCCTGGAGGCCCATTCTGGATCTTTCTTCTCTAAACACTTACCTGGATGTTCTGAAATTCAAAATGTTGACACTACAGCAGCTTCTTCCCATGGTGGGCAAGAAAGCTTGGCTTGTGACATTGGACCTCAAGGAGGTATACCTGCATGTCCCTATCAGACAAAACTGCAGAATATACCTCAGATTCATAGCTGGTTTAATGCACTATCAATTCTCTGCACTGCATTTTGGCTTATCTACTGCACCCAGGGTCTTCACAAAGTGCCTGGCACCAGTAATTGCATTTTGCAGACAGAAAGGAATTAAAATTTATCCGTATCTGGACGACTGTCTGATTCAAGCAGAAAGCAAGGACATTCTTCTAAAGCATCTGGCGTTTGTAAAAAAGTTATTAAGTTGCCTGGGGTACACAGTAAACGAAAAGAAATCTAAACTAGTGCCCTCACAAGAGATAATATTCCTGGGTGCCAGCTTGAGCACAACGGCTCAGATGGCTTATCTCACGCCAGACAAGCAAGGACAACTGACACAATACTTTCAATTAATGGCAACAAAGACCCAACTCTCTGCAAGAAAAATTCTGCAGGCCTTGTGTTACATGGCACCTTGCATACTACTAATTCCATATGCCAGAACGCATATGAGGAAGCTACAATGGTACCTAAAGAATATATGGTCTCAACACTGTCAAAGTTTGGAAACAGTTATACCACTAATTCCTTGCCTTCAACAGGAGTTTCAGTGATGGGCTCAAGCTTGTCACCTCAACAAGGGACAGCCTTTTACTCAACCCACAGCCAGGCAAACACTGACAACAGATGCATCGGATTACGCCTGGGGAGCACACATGGCAGGCAACTGTATTCAGGGCAAGTGGCCCGCAGAACAAAGGCATCTTCACATCAATCAAAAAGAGATGCTAGCTGTACAAAATGCCCTTCTAGCTTTCAAGGACCTGCTGCATCCAGGACAACTACTACTAAAGACAGACAACACTACAGTTATGTGGTACATAAACAAGCAAGGGGGCACTCACTCCTACCCCCTCTGCAGGCAAGCCATGACCTTATGGAACACAGCTCTAAACTATCAAGTTCATCTGCAAGCACAATTCCTGCCAGGAGAGGAAAAACACACTGGCAGACGACTTAAGCAGAAACATCATGGATACCCACGAATGGGAATTGAATCAACAAATATTCAAAATGATAACACAGAAATGGTGGAGCCCGGACAGAGATCTGTTTGCATCCCCAATGAACTGCCAGCTACAGAAATTCTGCACAAGGAGTTACCATCCACAAGCATGGAAAGTGGATGCCCTCTCATTCAGCTGGAAAAACCTACAAGTATATGCTTTCCCACCACTACCTCTACTGCCAAAGGTACTCACAAAAGCCAGGCAAAAAGAGCCAAAGATGATCCTGATTGCTCCAGACTGGCCACGCCAGCACTGGTACCCAATCTTAAAGAACTTAGCACAAGGACCACCCTGGATTTTGCCTCAAATCCCACATCTGCCGACCCAGCACAACAATCGGATACTACACAACCAGCTAAAGACCTTAAACCTAGCTGCATGGAAGATTCCTTAGTCAAGCAAGCAATGCCGCTCTCCAAAGCTGTTATGGATGTCATTCTGGAGGCCAGAAGGCCTAGTACCAGGAAAGCCTATTCGGATAAATGGAAGAGATTCTGTGCCTGGAACCAAGCTCACAGCCTTGACCCTCATGTCCCAAACATTCCTCAGATACTACAATATTTAACTGAGATGCTGGACAAAGGCCTCTCCTTTTCATCCATCAAGATCCACGCCTCTGCCATCTCTGCTCATTACAACACGGATCCACCAATTTTCTCTAATCCTTTGCCAAGACAATACCTCAGAGGGGCTAAAAACATAAGACCGCCCCGTAGAGCACCTACTCCAACTTGGGACCTCAACTTTGTTTTGGAAAAATTAACTTTATCCCCTTTTGAGCCAGCTAACACAGCAGAACTAAAATATATTTCTTGGAAAACTGTTCTGCTCCTGGCAATAACATCAGCACGAAGAGTTTCAGAATTACAGGCACTAATGACAGTGGAACCTTTCCTCATTTTCCACCAGGACAGGGTGTCTTTAAGAGCTAACCCTACGTTTATGCCAAAGGTGGTATCCAGTGTGGCTCTAAACCAAACTATTCATTTGCCAACTTTTTATCCAAAACCACAGAATAAAGGGGAGAGACTACTGCATTCCTTGGACATTCACAGGCAGTAACGCTTCTACATGGATAAAACCAAAGCTTTCAGGAAATCTGAGCAATTATTGGTAGCATATATGCTGCAGGAGCACAGGGAAAAGCCATTTCAAAACGGACTATTTCAAAATGGATAGGACATTGCATACGTTTCTGCTATACACACCATGGGAAACCTGTACCTAGCAGCATTAGATCTCACTCCACCAGGGCAACAGCCACTTCAACTGCCTACCTCAGAGGAGTACCTACCAAGGATATTTTGGAAGCAGTAACTTGGAGCTCTGTACATACCTTCACCAAGCATTACCATCTGCCTCTATACTCTAAATTCAGAGCTGGCTTCGCCACTGCAGTGCTTTATAGCCACCCCGAATGCCTTATAGAACCAGCCACCCTACCTCAGCTTTGGGATTCTACCCAAGTGTAATGACTGCAAGCAGTGTAACACGATAAACATAGTACAATTTTGTACCTGCCATAAATGTAGATGATGTTCATCGTGCATACAGCTGCAGTCATCACACTTGGGTTATCCGGCCGTCAGGCGGGTCCTCGGTCGGCCGAATTCCAAAGTCTAGGTCCGGCGTCAGTTGTCGTCGCTTCTTCCCTGACGTCCGTGCGGCAGGGATATAAAAGAGGCAGCCAACGCCATTTTCTCCAGTCTTTCTTGTCGTGCGGTGCTCGAAGCAGAAGCAGTTCGCAAGTGCCGGTCGGCCAGCTCCTGAGATTTGCGAACAGTATTTCAGCCGAAGTCTTCTTTAAAGCTAAGTACCCCGTTGGGGAAACTTTTCTTGCCTCAGACCGATGTCAGACAAAGTTAATAATTGCATTTCTTGTGGGAAGCAAATACCGCATAAGGATTTTCACTCTTACTGTATACCTTGCTTAGGGCCAGACCACGACGTCTCGGCCTGCCGTTTTTGTGCTAGGTTTAACAAGCGCACTATTAAGCGCCGGGCGGAGTTCGCCCTTCATTATTTTGGCAAAAGATTTAATTATATCATGTCGTCTGATGCACCGACGCCAGTTTCAGGCAAAAGACACAAGGATAAGGATAGACATCCGAGGCCTGCACCGAGTACTGAGATCACGCTTAGGCCGACTACCGGTTCTCCGGTTCTCAGCGAGGTGCTTACGCAGCCCCTGACTACCGATGAAACTATTTTACTGGCGACTTCAGTACCCGAGGCCGCTGGTTCCTCGGTCTCCATTTCCACTGCAGATACCGATGCCACTCTTGGCGGGGAAACCGAAATTTTAGCGAGGCCTGCCATTTCTGAAGGCGTTTTCAGGCCTACCACCTCCTCTATTAAATCATTCACTAAGTCTAAAGCTGCAATGAAAATTAAAAAACAAGGGCCTCAGATCCCCTCTCAAGGCCCCATGCCTAAAAAACAGATGCTTAAAATGGCTGAGGATTTGATTACTCTCATCAGGGGTTCTCAACCCCCCTCAGACAAAAGACCCAGGTTGGAGGAAGACTACCCTTCCTCAGACCAGGCTTCTATTACTTCAGACCATTCTGAGGACCCAGGATTACACCTATTCCCCATTTGAAGACTCTGATGCTGAGGAGTCTATTCCCTCGGTCTCCCCCCCTGAGGACTTCTCTTTTGGGGAAACCCTGCATACATTGAGGGAGCACTTCCACTGGGAAGGCCAAGATTATTCAGATTCCAAGAAAAGGCTCAGGGAATTTCTACTACTTCCCCAGCATAGGCCCCTGGCTAGTCCTCCTGTCTTAGATATTTTGGATGTGTACGCAGAAGCCAGTCTTAATCCAGACTCATTACCTCCAGCCACTGTTAAACCAGACAGATATTACCGGGTTCCTGATTCTCACCAGTTCCTTTATAAAAGCCATACTGCTGACCCAGAAACAATTTCACAGGGTCCCAAGGGGATTAAGGCCTCTACTGCTAAAAACCCTTTGCCTTCAGAGAGAGATTCTAGAGCATTAGAAAGGTGGGGGAAAAAGGTGTATACATCAGCCACTGTAACCATGAGGGCATTAAACTGTCAATTTCATATGTTAAAATACCAACAGTTCTTGCTATCTCAGCTAAAAGGCAAAATGACACAAACAGAACAGCCAGACTTGAAAGAGTTGCAGGATTTGTTGCATGGAGCAGAACAAGTGGGGAAACATACCTTGCAGTGTGGTTTTGATGCTTTAGAGGCCTCATGCAGAGCTGCTGTCACGGGGTCTGTCATACGTAGACATGCTTGGCTCAGAGCAAACCTTACCAGATCATGTCAAAGCAAAGTTATTAGATGCACCACTACAAAAAGATGTATTGTTCGGTGCTAAAGCTGAGGAGGTACTAAAGAAAATGGAGGAAAAAGCGAAATCTATGCAAACAGTTAAAGATTTCTTGCAGGTGCAGCCTCCACGCTTCAGCAGAAACTGGCCTTCAAAAAATTGGTCCTTTCCAGCCACGGACAGACCCCAAAGGGGCAGATACAGACGCCCAAGGGGTAGAGGACAACCTCAAGGATCTTACAGGGCTAGACAGTGGCAAACACCAGCCCCCAGAGGTGGAGAAGATAGGCCACAGTCATTTAGAAAACAGATGCAATGACTTTTCCCTATGCCTGCCAAACAAAGATATAATGGCAGCACCGTTGGGCGGAAAACTGGCCTTATTTTCAAAAAAACTGGCACATTGTTACACAGGACAAATGGATTCTGGATATTCTAGACAGAGGCTACAGGTTCCACTTTCACACCCTTCCAAAAATGAGAGGCATGCCAAACCTGCCACAAAATCAATGGGCCAAGGCACAAAGGCAAATTTCCGCTCTCATGGATATGAAAGCAATTCAAGAGGTACCTGCAAAAGAACAAGGTCAAGGTTTTTATTCAAGGCTATTTCTGGTACCAAGGAAGGACAAAGATTGGAGACCCATCTTAGACCTATCTGTTCTAAACACATATCTAGAGGTACCAAAATTCAAGATGCTCACATTACAGCAACTTCTTCCCATGCTGGGCAAGGAGTCTTGGCTGGTAACGCTGGACCTCAAGGAGGTATACCTGCATGTCCCTATCAGACAAGATTGCAGAAGATACCTCAGATTTCTTGCAGGTTCAACCCATTACCAATTCTCTGCATTGCCCTTTGGCTTATCTACTGCGCCCAGAGTGTTTACGAAATGCCTGGCATCAGTAATTGCCTTCTGCAGACAACGAGGAATCCAAATCTACCCATATCTGGACGACTGCCTGATCCAAGCAGACAGAAAGGACCTTCTATTGCAACATCTGGCGTTTGTAATAAAACTGTTAAACTGCCTGGGGTACACAGTGAACAAAAAGAAATCAAAACTAATACCTTCTCAACAGATAATTTTCCTGGGTGCCAGCTTAAATACAACAACCCAGATGGCCTACCTCACGCCAGACAAACAAGGGCAACTGTCTCAATACTACAACAAAATGGCAACTTTAACCAGGCTAACTGCAAGGAAAATCCTGCAGGCTCTGGGGTTCATGGCATCTTGCATCCTACTAATATAATTTGCAAAGCTGCATATGAGGAAACTACAATGGTACCTAAAAACTTATGGTCTCAGCACAGCCACAGCTTGGAAACAATTATATCACTCATTCCATGCCTTCAAAAGGAATTTTTGTGGTGGGCTCAAGCATGCCAAAGAAACACAGGTCTTCCTTTCTGTTTACCACAAGCAACTCAAATCATCACAACAGACGCCTCAGACTACGCCTGGGGAGCACACATGGCAGGTCATTGTATTCAGGGAAAATGGTCCTAAAAAGAGATGCACCTACACATCAACCAAAAGGAGATGCTAGCCGTACAAAATGCTCTTATGACCTTCAAAGACCTACTGCATCCAGGCCAGCTATTAATAAGGACAGACAACACCACAGTCATGTGGTACATAAGCAAACCGAGGGGAACGCATTCATACCCCCTGTGCAGGCAAGCCATGACCCTATGGAGCACAGCACTGGAATTACAAATTCAACTACAGGCACAATTCCTGCCAGGGAAGGAAAATACACTGGCAGACAACTTAAGCAGAAATATGACAGACCCACACGAACGGAAGTTGCATCCTCAAGTCTTCTCAAAGATAACTCAGGCATGGGGACAGCCAAACATAGATCTATTTGCTACCCACAGAAATTACCAGTTGGAAAAATTCTGCTCAAGGACCTATCATCCACAGGCCTGGAAAGTGGACGCACTCTTTCAATTGGATAACATTGACAGTCTATGCCTTCCTGCCTCTACTGGCCAAAGTCCTATTAAAAACCAGAGCAGAGAGGCCACAAATGATTCTCATTGCTCCAGACTGGCCACGACAGCACTGGTATCCTCTCCTAAAGAGCCTGTCACACTCACCACCATGGATCCTTCAAGTTCCTCTTCTGTTGTCCCAGCACAACTACAAGACCCTTCACAGCCAGCTCAGAACTCTAAATCTAGCTGCATGGAGAATACCTTAGTTTACCAACAAACTCTCCTCTCCAAGGAGGTACAGGATGTCATCTTGGAGGCCAGGGAGACCCTCTATTAGAAAAACTACTCTGCCAAATGGAAACGATTTTGTTCCTGGAATCAAGCAAAGGGTCAGAATCCTTGGGGAATAAATATACCTCAGATTTTACAGTACCTAACTGAGATGTTACAGTGGCCTCTCCTTCTCTTCCATCAAGATCCACGCTTCAGCCATTTCAGCACAATACAATACGGATCCCCCTTTATTCTCACATCCTCTATTAAGGCAGTTCCTCAGACGGGCAAAAAATATAAAACCCCCAAGGAAACCACCAGCTCCAGCTTGGGACCTCAACTTCGTATTGGAGAAGCTGACACTGCCTCCTTTTGAGCCGGCTTCTTCAGCAGAGCTACAATACTTGTCATGGAAAACAGCCTTCCTTCTGGCTATTACCTCAGCACGCAGGGTTTCGGAGCTATAGGCCCTCATGGCTGTGCAACCATTCATCATTTTCCATCAGGACAGGGTTTCCTTACGAACCAACCCTACCTTCATGCCAAAGGTAGTATCCAGTGTGGCTTTGAATCAGTCTATTCATTTAACTACCTTTTATCCAAATCCACAGAACAAAGGAGAGAGGCTACTACATTCCTTGGACATTCACAGGCAACCGTATTACTTGGACAGAACAAAGTCATTCAGAAAATCTGAGCAGCTCTTTGTGTCCTATGCTACAGGTGCTCAAGGAAAGGCTATTTCCAAACAGACTATTTCAAAATGGATAGCCCACTGCATACGCTTTTGTTATTCATTTCATGGAAAATCAGTGCCTGTATACATCAGATCCTACTCCACCAGGGCTACAGCTACCTCAGCAGCTTTCCTCAGGGGGGTCCCTACCATGGACATTTTGGAAGCAGCTACTTGGAGTTCAGTGCACACTTTCTCCAAGCACTACCATCTTCCACTATACTCAAAATCTAGAGCGCGCTTTGCCACAGCAGTCCTGCAGGGCATTCTAGCCCCTCCTAATTCCGCTTAGTACCAGCCACCCTTACTTAGCTTTGGGATTCTACCCAAGTGTGATGACTGCAGCTGTATGCACGATGAACATAGTACAGATGTTCATCGTGCATACAGCTGCAGTAATCACAGATGGGTTTTCAGCCATCAGGTGGTCCCTCGGTCAGCCGAATTCCAAAGTCTTGGTCCGTTGTCGGTTGTCGTCGCTTACTCTTCTGACGTCAGGAAGGCCAGAGTATATAAGACACAGCCGACGCCATGTTCTTCAGTCTTTTGCCGCGCGGTGCCCGAAGCAGAAGCAGTTCGCAAGTGCCAGTCGGCCAGCTCCTGAATTACGAAAAAATTGGAACCGAAGTCTTCTTTAAAGATAAGTACCCCGTTGGGGAAACTTTTCTTGCCTCAGACCGATGTCAGAAAAAGTTAATAATTGTATTTCTTGTGGGAAGCAAATACCGCATAAGGATTTCCATTCCCTTTGCATACCTTGTTTGGGCCCAGACCACGACGTCTCGGGCTGTCGCTTTTGCGCTACCTTCAATAAACGCACTATCAAGCGACGGGCGGAGTTCGCCCAACACTACCTAAAAAATCTATGGTCTCAACACAGTCACAGTTTGGAAGCAATTATACCAATTATTCCATGTTTGCAAAAGGAATTTCTATGGTGGGCCCAAGCATGTCAAGTAAACACAGGCCTTCCATTCTGCAAGCCTCAAGCAAAACAAGTCATAACCACAGACGCCTCAGATTACGCCTGGGGGGCGCATATGAAGGACAGGTGCATTCAGGGCAGATGGTCCCAAAAGGAAAAGCACCTTCACATCAATCAAAAAGAAATGCTAGCAGTAATAAATGCAATTACAGCTTTCAAGGACTTCCTGCATCCAGGACAATTACTGATAAAAACAGACACCACCACAGTAATGTGGTACATAAACAAACAGGAACACATTCATACCCCTTGTGCAGACTAGCCATGACTCTCTGGAACTTGGCTCTGGAAAGACAAATCGAACTTCAGGCACAGTACTTGCCAGGACTGGAAAACACACTGGCAGACACTCTAAGCAGAAATATGACAGATCCACATGAATAGAAGTTACATCCTCAGGTATTTACAGAGATAATCCAAGCGTGGGGGAGGCCAGACATAGATCTTTTTGCCTCCCACAGGAACCATCAACTGAAAAAGTTTTGTTCAAGGACCTTTCATCCAAAGGCCTGGAAAGTGGACGCCCTTTCATTCAGTTGGACAGCATGGACAGTTTATGCATTCCCACCTCTGCCTCTTCTGCCCAAGGTGCTTTTGAAAGCAAGAACAGACAAACCGAGGATGATACTGATTGCTCCAGATTGGCCAAGGCAACACTGGTATCCACTCCTGAGGAGCCTAACACATACTCCTCCCTGGCCCCTGCCTCTAATGCCTCTTCTACTGACTCAGAACAGCTACAAAACTCTTCACAGTCAGCTGAAAACACTCAACCTCGCTGCATGGAAAATTCCTTGACACCACAACAGTCCCTACTCTCCAAGTAGGTGCAGGATGTCATTTTGGAGGCCAGAAGACCATCTACTAGAAAAGCTTACTCTGCAAAATGGAAGCGGTTTTGCTGTTGGAATGAGAAAAGAGGCCAGGATCCTAGAAAACTGAACTTGCCTCAGGTTTTACAGTACCTAGCTGAACTGCTGAACAGTGGACTTTCATTTTCTTCCATAAAAATACATGCCTCAGCCATTTCTGCAGAATTTAACACGGATCCTCCTTTATTCTCTCACCCACTCTTACGACAGTTCCTCAGAGGGGCTAAGAATATAAGACCTCCAAGGAAGCAACCAATACCAGCCTGGGACCTTAACTACATACTAGAAAAATTAACATTGCCTCTCTTTGAACCTGCTGCTTCAACAGATCTGCAATATTTGTCCTGGAAAACAGCTTTCCTTCTGGCCATCACTTCAGCTCGTAGGGTTTCTGAACTACAGGCACTCATGGCGGTGCAGCCCTTCCTCATCTTCCATCAGGACAGGGTTTCCCTTCGTACCAACCCATCCTTTATGCCAAAAGTGGTTTCCAGGGTAGCCTTAAATCAAGCCATACACCTACCTACCTTTTATCCTAACCCTCAAAACAAGGGGGAGAGGCTGCTTCACTCTTTAGACATCCATAGGCAGCTACGTTACTATTTGGGCAGAACAAAGTCCTTCAGGAAATCAGAACAACTTTTTGTGTCCTATAACGTAGGGGTTCACGGAAAACCAGTTACCAAACAGACCATTTCCAAGTGGATTGGCCACTGCATACGGTTTTGTTATTCCTATCATGGGAAATCAGTCCCTACTGGTATCAGATCTCACTCCACCAGGGCCACAGCCACCTCTACAGCCTTCCTCAGAGGTGTTCCTACTAAGGATATTTTGGAGGCAGCCACTTGGACTTCTGTACAGACCTTCACAAAACACTACCACCTGCCCTTATATTCCAGGACTAGAGCAGGCTTTGTCACTGCTGTTTTGCAGGGCATTCTGGCTCAACCCAGTTCCTCATAGTACCTACCACCCTATGCATAGCTTTGGGACTCTACCCATCTGTGATTACTGCAGCTGTATGCACGATGAACATAGTACAGTTTTGTACCTACCATAAATGTAGATGTTCGAGTGCTAATACAGCTGCAGTACAGGTTTCCCTCCCTCCTTCCCCACTTGATAAAGGCATGGGGCCTAACAACCTCTTCATACCACCTGACTGGGTTATCCTGCTATGTTTTATTTGCTTGCTTACACTGATTTTGCATTACATTGCATTGCTTGCATATGTAGATAAGCCTTATTTATGTATTGCCTTCCTTTTGGGGGCACCTGACATCTGGGGCAAGAAAGACTGAAGAACATGGCGTCGGCTTTGTCTTATATACTCTGGCCTTCCTGACGTCAGAAGAGTAAGCGACGACAACCGACGCCGGACCAAGACTTTGGAATTCGGCTGACCGAGGGACCGCCTGACGGCTGAAAACCCATCTGTGATTACTGCAGCTGTATTAGCACTCGGACATCTACATTTATGGTAGGTACAAAACTGTACTTTTTGTACCTACCATAAATGTAGATGTTCGAGTGCGCATACAGCTGCAGTCCAGGTTACCCTCCCTCCATCCCCTCTTAGGACAGGGCTTATGACAAACACCTTTAACATACAACCTATTTGGGGTATTCCTTTATGGTGTATTTGCTTGCAACTACTGTTTTGATTTATCTACTTATGTATGTTTGCATGACATCATGTTTTGCCTTCCTTTCTGGGGGCACCTGACATCTGGGGCAAGAAAAACTGAAGAAAATGGCGTCGGCTGCCTCTTTTATACCCCTGCCGCACTGATGTCAGGGAAGAAGCGACGACAACCAACGCCGGACCTAGACTTTGGAATTCGGCCGACCGAGGACCCACCTGACGGCAGGATAACCCAAGTGTGATGACTGCAGCTGTATGCGCACTCTAACATCTACATTTATGGTAGGTACAAAACTGTACTTTCGAGTGTATACACTGCTGCAGTCCAGGTTACCCTCCCTCCTTCCCCTCTTACTTGCTGGTACATACCTATGTCTTCTACCGTTTGCTACCTATGGGGAGTATTTGCTGGTAGCTGAAAGTTGTTGTTTGCTTTTCTTATGTATGTTTTATTAGCAATTTGAATTGCCTACCTAATTGGCGGCACCTGACATCTGGGGCAAGAAAAACTGAAGAAAATGGCGTCAGCTGCATCTTGTATACCCCTGTCGCACTGACGTCAGGGAGGAGCCAACAGCAACCGATGCCGGACCAAGACTTTGGAACTCAGGCCGACTGCGGAACCGCCTGACGGCAGGATAACCCAAGTGTAATGACTGCAGCAGTGTATACACTCGAGCATCTACATTTATGGTAGGTACAAAACTGTACTTTTTTCTAGCTTTGCCCTCCTACTTGAGTTGTTAACATGGCTCATATCCGTATACAATGGATATAGTCCTCTATATTGCCCTCCTACTTGAGTTATAAACATGACTGATATCTGTATAAGAGGGATATAGTTCTCTGTCTTTCCCACCATTTTGCTTTGAGAAGGATAAGTGAGTCTTTTTCAGGTGCATTCATGTTTGTCTACTTTTTAAACTTTTATGGTGGATCGTTCCTCGTTCATTTCAAGTGAAAGAGAGGACAAATGTCAGTGTGGCAAATGACTACCACTGTATCTGACAAAACTAAACCTTTCTTCATAAACTCTCTAAGGCTCTTAAAATTGTAATCCAAGGAAATAAAAGTGAGAGACTGAAGACTTGTCACCCTCTAGTCTCATATTTCCTCCACTCTTAAGACATAGTAAGTGAAGATTAAAGTAAGGGAAGGATCCCAACCAAAAGAAAGGTAATAAGGCATTAGAATAAGCAAAGCCATCTGTAGAAGTCTTGCAAGCCTTTGAAAGGTGAAGTTGAAAGAATTGGAGATCATGTGTGAACTTAGAATTTGGATGAAAGTTTGTGTCATCGGATTTGGCAGTTGTCTTGATACTGGTTATTTTTTGGGATTTGCCTAGGTTA
>NC_056744.1:867714007-867754213 GCF_019279795.1 Protopterus annectens
GGTAGCCTGAGATACAGCTTTTCAACAAATTCTCACTCTACAGGCATCTAACATTCTGTCTGAGTAAAACTGTGTGACAGGCAAGCTGTGCAGGACCTGGACAGACACAATTGGAAACTGAATGAAAGGGTCTTCGAAAATTTGATCCATCTGTGGGGAACACCTCAACTAGATATTTTTGCCTCCTCTCTAAAGTTTTGATGCCAGAAGGCCAGCAAGACAGATGCCTTTTTTCGTTCAACAGAAATGTTCGTGCATGCTTTTCCACCCTTTTTACTAATAACCTGAGTACTTCTAAAGATCCAGAAGAACTCCCCAAAGATCATTGAGGTGACTTCCTTCTGGACCAGGCAGCAGTGGTTTTCCTCAGTCCGCAGTGGGCTAGGGGCAGTTACTACAAGCTTCCTCACAGATTGGATCTGTTCACACAAGAACAGGGGTGTTTGATGCATTCCAGCACCAAACAACTGCAGCTGACTACCTGGATAATTGGATCTTTAATATCATTTAGGCTCCTTTTCTTTGAGGATGTGCAGCAGGTATTAATGGAGACAAGAAAGTCTGCTACTAGAAAGTCATACATAAGCTGATGGAAAATCTTTTCTAATTGGTGCCAGCAAAAGAACCAGCACCCATTCAGGGTTAATGTTTCTGTAGTTTCATATTATTTGTGGGAGTCATTATCCTATGGCCAGTCTTACTCCTCCGTCATGGTTCATTTATCTGCCACTTCAACAGGTTTGCCTGTGGAGCCTCCTCTTTAAATGTCGTCTCAAGTGAAAATGTCTTTAAAAAGGGGTGTGTTGTAAAGGAAGCCTCCTAGAAAACTGGTGGTTCCTCCTTGGGATCTTAACTTTGTGTTAGAAAAACTAACTCTTTCTCCATTCGAACCAACTCATCAGGCTGACCTGAGGTTCTTGACATGGACAACAGTCTTACTTTTCTTGCGGAAGTTAGAACAATGAGTATCTGAGTTGCAAATCTAATAGTGGGTCAACTTTCTGAATTTTCACGAAGATAGTTTCTTTGCAAACTTTTCCTTCTTTATGGCTAAAGGGCTATCTGACTTTACTTTAAGCCCAAGTATCCATCTCTCCATCTTCATTCCAGAACATAAAAATAAGGGAGAGGGGTTATTTCATGCTTGAGTGTTTACAGACAATTTGGGCACTATTTTGAACAAAATCTTTCAAAACTTTAACCAGTTGTTAATTTCTTACGAAGATTACAAAAAAAAGGAAAACCAGTGTCCAAACAGACAGTTTCCAAATGACTGTCTCATGTTAGTACTTTTTGATGATCCTACCACAACAAAAATATTCCAGGCAGAGTCAAGGTTCATTCTACCAGAGCCTTATCTTCTTTGGCTTTTTGGAAAGGTTTGGATTCTTGCAGCAGCTTGGTCCTCTTTACATACTTTTACAAAGCACTACAAGCTAGATTTCTTTTTCTGATGTAGGTCAGGATTTGATATGACCACTCTCCAGGGGTTCCTAGACCCTTCCCCTTTCACCCCTCCAATGTTTTAAGCTATGGTATTCTACTAATATTTGTTAGACTACTGCAGCAGTGATTATTTGAGCATCTACTGTTAAGGTAAGTTTACTTGTACAACTGTACCACGTTCTTTGTTTGATCACTGCTACAGTAGTGGCTTCTTTCCTCCAGACACCTTGATGTTCATCGTGTTACACTGCTGCAGTTATTACACTTGGGTTATCCTGCTGTCAGGCGGTCCTGCAGTCGGCCCGAATTCCAAAGTCTTAGTCCAGCGTCAGTCGCTGTCACTTCTTCCCTGACGTCAGTGCGCCTATGGTATATAGGATGCATCCGACGCCATTTTCTTCAGTCTTTCTTGCCGCAAGGTGCCCAAAGCAGAAGCAGTTCGCAAGTGCCGGTCGGCCGACTCCTGAGATTTTCGAAGTCGAATTTCAGATCCGAAGTCTTCAATAAAGCTAAGTACCCGTTAGAAACTTTTTCTTGCCTCAGACCGATGTCAGAAAAAGTTAATAATTGTATTTCTTGTGGGAAGCAAATAACCTCATAAGGACTTCCACTCTTACTGTATTCCATGCTTAAGCCCTGATCACGACGTCACTAGTTGCCGGTTTTGTGCTAGATTTAACAAACGCACTATAAAAAGACTATTTGATTTTGCTTTGCACTACTTTGGCCGAAAGTTCAATTATACAATGCCGTTGGATCAGCCGACGACCTCAATACCAAAAAAATGCAAAGACAAGGATAAAGACAGTCATCCGAGGTCCAAAACCAACGAAGAAACCTATACTAGGCCAGTCGCCGGTTCTCAGTGAGGCGCTTTCGCAGCCCCTGACACCCGCTACCTCAGAGCCACAGGCCGCTTCCGACTCCCACGTGGAGACAACTAGGCCTCTGGAAACTCAAGGTATTGGGCCTACGGAAACTAATCCCTCAGATGGGTCCGGAGCCGCTGAGCAGGCATTGGCTTCTGAGGGTGTTTTCAGACCTTCACAACTTATTAAAACAACAGCCAAGATAAAGGTACCATTAAAGACAAAGATACAAGTACAGCATTCTCCTGGACAGTCCTTCATGCCTAAGAAACAGATGCTTAAAATGGCCGAAGACCTCATTACTCTAATCAGGGGTTCCCATCCCCGTCCTGAGAAAAGGCCTAAGCAGGATACAGACTGATTCCTCTGATCAGGTTTCCATTTCCTCTGATTCCTCTTCAGACCAGGGATACTCTTTACCCCCTATGAGGACTCTGATGCTGAAGAATCTATCCCTTCAGCCTCTCCTCCTGAGGATTATTCTTTTGGGGAAACTTTACATACCATAAGGGAGCATTTCCATTGGGAAAGTCAGGATTACTCAGAATCCAAGAAAAGGCTCAGGGATTTCCTTTTATTGCCTCAGCACAGGCCCCTGGCTATTCCGCCTGTGCTAGATATTGTGGATGATGTGTTCTCTGAATCCAGCTTATCTCCTGATTCTTTGCCCCCTGCTCCAGCCAAGCCAGATAGGTATTATAGAGTCCCTGACTCTCACAAGTTTCTATACAAAAACCCTTCTGCTGATCCAGAAACTATATCCCAGGGTCCAAAAGGGGTTAAGGCTTCCATTGCAAAAAATCCAGTACCCTCTGACAGAGATTCCAGAGCTTTGGATAGATGGGGGAAGAAAGTATACATTTCTGCAACTTTAGCAGTAAGAGCTTTAAATTGCCAGTTCCACATGCTTAAGTACCAACAATATTTAATGGCTCAGTTAAAACAGAAAATGCTTGCAAGCTCAGAAGCTCCTGATTGTAAAGAAATGCAGGATTTATTGCATGCAGTTGAGGCCTCTTGTAGAGCCGCAGTTACAGGTTCTGTGATTTGAAGACATGCTTGGTTAAAAGAACAGAGTTTACCTGATCATGTTAAGGCAAAGTTATTGGATGCTCCTTTACAGCATGATACCTTGTTTGGTGTTAAGGCAGAAGAGGTGTTAAAATGGAGGATAAAGCTAAATCTATGCAAACAGTCAAGGATTTCTTACAGGTACAGCCACCTCGGTTTAGCAGAAATTGGCCAACAAAGAATTGGTCTTTTCCAGTGTCAGACAGGCCACAGAGAGGCAGATACAGATGCCCAAGAGGCAGATCTCAACCCCAAGGCTCAAACAGACCATGACAGTGGGACACCTCAACCCCAAAAGGAGGTGAGGATAAGTCTCAACCTTACAGGAAACAGTCACAATTACTTTCCCCTCCGTACGCCAACATCCCTTTTGGAAGCCCCCTTAGGGGGAAAACTAGCACTTTTTTCTCAAAACTGGCAAACAATCACCCAAGACAAATGGGTACTGAATATGTGTCTCAAGGTTACAGGTTCCACTTTCATACTTTACCAAGGCTAAAAGGAATGCCAGACCTGCCACAAAATCAATGGGCAAAAGCACAAAAACAAATTTTAGCCCTCATGGACATGAGAGCTATTCAAAAAGTACCACAACAGGAACAAGGACAAGGATTTTACTCAAGACTCTTCCTAGTCCCCAGAAAGGACAAGGCCTGGAGGCCCATACTAGACCTTTCAATTCTGAATACTTACCTGGATATTCCGAAATTCAAAATGTTGACATTACAGCAGCTTCTACCCATGCTGGGCAAGAAGGCTTGGCTTGTTACTCTGGACCTCAGTGAGTCATACCTGCATGTCCCTATCAGACAAAATTGCAGAAGATACCTCAGATTCAAAGCTGGTACAATGCACTACCAATTCTCTGCACTGCCCTTTGGCTTATCTACTGCGCCCAGGGTCTTCACAAAGTGCCTGGCACCAGTAATTGCATTTTGCAGACAAAAGGGGATTCAAATAAATCCATATCTGGACGACTGCCTCATTCAAGCAGAGACAAAGGACATTCTTTTACAGCATCTGGCGTTTGTAAGAAGGTTGCTAATTTCTCTAGGGTACACAGTAAACGAAAAGAAGTCAAGAAGTGCCCTCGCAACAGATTATATTCCTGGGTGCCAGCTTAAATACAACGGCCCAGATGGCTTACCTCACGCCAGACAAACAAGTTCAACCAACTCAATATTTTCAATTGCTGGCAAGAAAGTCCCATCTCCCTGCAAGAAAAATTCTTCAGGCCCTGGGATTCATGGCATCTTGCATACTACTAATAGCATATGCTAGACTGCATATGATGAAATTACAATGGTACCTGAAAAGTGTTTGGACTCAACACTCTCACAGTTTAGAAGCAGTAATACCAATGACTCACTGCCTACAACAGGAGTTTCGATGGTGGGCACAGGCATGTCACCTAAACAAGGGTCAGCCTTTTACCCAACCCATAGCCAGGCAAACTCTAACAACAGATGCTTCGGATTACGCCTGGGGAGTACACATGGCAGGAAAATGCATTCAGGGCAAGTGGACCACAGACCAGATGCATCTTCACATCAGTCAAAAAGAAATGTTGGCTGTTCAAAATGCCCTAACAGCTTTCAAGGACCTTCTACATCCAGGACAATTACTACTAAAGACAGACAACACCACAGTAATGTGGTACATAAACAAGCAAGGGGGTACTCATTCTAATCCCCTATGCAGGCAAGCCATGACCTTGTGGAACACAGCACTAATGTATCAAGTTCACCTGCAAGCACAATTCCTGCCAGGAAAGAAAAATATTCTGGCAGACGACCTAAGCAGAAATATCATGGATCCTCACGAATGGAAATTGAATCCACAAATCTTCAGCATGGTAACGCAAAAGTGGGGATGCCCAGACATAGATCTTTTTGCCTCCCCACTGAATTGCAAACTACAAAAATTCTGCACAAGGACTTATCACAAACAAGCATGGAAAGTGGATGCTCTTCTGTTCGGCTGGAAAAACCTAAAAGTTTATGCCTTCCCGCCACTGCCTCTCCTTTCACAGGTACTCCTAAAAGCCAGACAAGAAAAAACAGAGATGATCCTGATTGCTCCAGACTGGCCACGCCAGCATTGGTACCCTATCTTAAGGAACCTGGCTCAAGGCCCACCATGGATTTTGCCTCAAATTCCACACCTTCTGACTCAACAAAACAATCAGATCCTGCACGGTCAGCTCAAAACCCTAAACCTGGCTGCATGGCAGATAAATTAGTTAAACAGACAACACCTCTCTCTAAAGCTGTTATGGATGTCATTTTGGAGGCCAGGAGGCCTACCACCAGGAAAGCTTACTCAGAAAAATGGAAGAGATTCTGTGCCTGGAACCAGGCTCAAAGCCTTGACCCTCTTGTTCCAAACATTCCTCAGATTTTACAATACTTAACTGAGATGCTGGACAGAGGCCTATCCTTCTCATCAATTAAGATCCACGCCTCTGCCATTTCAGCACATTACAAAACGGATCCTCCTTTATTCTCTCATCCCTTGCTAAAGCAGTACCTCAGAGGGGCTAAAAACATAAGACCGCCCCGGAGAGCACCAACACCAACTTGGGACCTCAATTTCGTTTTGGAAAAACTGACCCTACCACCTTCTGAGCCAGCCAATACAGCCAATCTAAAATTTTTATCATGGAAAACAGCTCTGCTCCTGGCAGTAATTTCAGCACAAAGAGTCTCAGAGCTACAGGCATTAATGGCAGTGGAACCTTTTATAATTTTTCATCAGGACAGGGTATTTTTAAGGACAAACCCTCCTTTATGCCAAAGGCGGTATCTAGTGTGGCTCTTAACCAAACCATCCATTTGCCAACTTTTTATCCAAACCCCCAGAATAAAGGGGAGAAACTTCTGCATTCTTTGGACATACACAGGCAGTTATGCTTCTACTTGGACAAAACAAAGGCTTTCAGGAAAACTGAGCAACTGTTTGTAGCATATGCTGCAGGATCACAGGGCAAGGCTATCTGAAAGCAGACTATATCCAAATGGATAGGACACTGTATTCGATACTGCTACACACAGCATAGAAAATCAGTCCCAAATAACATTAGGCTACATTCCACCAGGGCAACAGCCACTTAAACAGTCTTTCCCAGAGGAGTACTTACCAAGGAAATTTTGGAGGCTGCAACTTGGAGTTCAGTGCACACCTTTACCGAGCATTACCACCTGCCTCTTTACTCTAAATCCAGAGCAGGATTTGCCACTGCAGTTCTGCAGGGCCTCATAGCCAATCCTAACTCTTTATAGACCAGCCACCCAACCTCAGCTTTGGGATTCTACCCAAGTGTAATGACTGCAGCAGTGTAACACGATGAACATAGTACAGTTTTGTACCTACCATAAATATAGATGTTCGAGTGTTCACACTGCTGCAGTCCAGGTTACCCGCCCTCCTTCCCCTCTGAACTAGCTAGACTTATCTATACCTTTCTATCCTATACAACCCTTGGGGTATATTTGCTGGTAACTGAAGGTATTGTTTTTATTGTATATTTTTGATTAGCAGTATGTATTGCCTACCTATTTGGGGGCACCTGACATCTGGGGCAAGAAAAACTGAAGAAAATGGCGTCTGATGCATCTTATATACCCCTGGTGCACTGATGTCAGGGAAGAAGCGACAGCGATCGACGCCTGACCAAGACTTTGGAATTCGGGCCGACTGCGGGACCGCCTGATGGCAGGATAACCCAAGTGTATTGACTGCAGCAGTGTGAACACTCGAACATCTACATTTATGGTACGTACAAAACTGTACTTTTTTATGTTTATGGCAGAGTGTAGACTTCCATTACTAATTATTTTCTTGGTGTTGCCCTCCTCGGGACTTTATCCTTCCTATCTGTGTTGGCATGAGTTATGAAAGGCTTGGTGCCCAAACCTAAGTTTTAGTCAGCTCAGTTTGAGCTGAATATTGGAAGCATGGAAGGTATCCTGAAGCTTTGAGAGCTAGCCAAACATTATGTTCTTGACAGCTCATAACCCCTGTAGCTTAGGCTAAAGAGTCAGAGATCATTCAAACATCTAGTGTTCATGTTAAGTTCACTTATGCATTTGTACTTTTCCAGTCTTACCCTCACCTCTTTAAAAATTAATTTTACTCCAGGCCGACTTCCCGTTTTGTCTTGCCAGGATAGTACTGATGTAACTTTCCATAATTTACCAAAAATTCTGCTCTTACTGTTAGAGAAAAGACCTTTGGTTTCCACACTCTTTGATAATAGGCCTCACTGTGCTGCCTGTGTCTTTTGTGCTATATATAAGCAAATTCCCTTTTGCAAATTTTAATTTTGTTTTATTGAATTATCACAATATGCAAACCTACATTTATATTCTGTTCTCAGTTGCAAACATTATACATCACATATATTCTTTTATTTGTTAAGAATCAATTCAACGTTACATAAATTGATCCATTCCTGCCTTCTTTATACCTCACTCCTCCTCCAAAATATTATTCTACATGTAAAAGTAGAAGCAGCATTTTCATAGAGCACACAACAAACTAAAATTTTAAGCACTTTTTGTCTTAAAACCAATGCTAGATTTCATCAGATAATACCTGGCCCACAGAAATGCAGAAGCTTTTATACAAAAGTCATGCCCCACGTCATAATGACATCATCTTAAACGCATACAAAACCATAACTAAACCATGTCAAAAAATATATTTAAATAATACTTATAAAAACCTTCTAAAATTGTTTTAACAACAGTGAAAGTGTTACTTAGTTAAAAATTAAAAGTAAAATTACATTTAAAATGCTTTAAATTTGAGAAAACTAGTAATAGTCAATGTTTTGTTGAGTCTTGGAAAGGTAGCAGCATTAAAATGTACTTGGCAAAACAATTCTTTCATTTCCAGGTGTAATCCAAAAGAACCATCTCGAACATTAGGAATCAGTTTCTCCAGTACCGAAAATTTAAAGTGATAACCAGGAATAGCGGCTACATGTCTAGCTAGGGCGTTAGCTGCATTTAACTTGGAAATGGCATAAAGATGTTTGTTTTTTTCTTTCATCTTGCACTCTGTTTTCCCTACGTAATTAGCAGAACAGCATTCACAGAGGGCAATGTAAACTACGCATTTATTATTATAGTTAGCTGAGCTGTTGACAATGAAATTTTTCCCATTGTCACTTAACATTGTCAGTTTTAACATGCTTATAAACAGTGCACACGTTACATTTGGCCAGTCCTTTCACAACATTGGTACACACAGTTTTTTTTTGTTTCAAAAACATCCTTAAGAGACTATGCCCGCCTATATGCGATTATGAGGTATTCACTCAGCTTTTTTACCCGTTCAGGATTTTCTCTAATTATAACCCAATTCTTTTTTCAGAATGCCTTCTATAATTCTTTAATCCATAGAGAAGGTGGTGAAAAAAGAACTTATGTTATTAAACTGAACCACAGAATCAGATAGAACCAATGAGTTAGGATTGTGTGCTGTGGGGCCATTATTGTTATTATGCCACCATTGGTGAGCATAAACTTATGGTCATGTAGAATGGGAATATACCTATTTTTAGTTCTCCTGAATAAACGCTTCAGGATAACCTATCCTCATAAATATAGATCTGATGTTGTCAGTCTTCAAGTAGTCCTTGATGGTGGGCTCAGTTCTGAGTCTCAGAACGGATTTGGCCACTTTTCCAGCATGTGCCTCCCAAAACTCTCAAGCTAGGCTCTACCCGTATTGCTCCTCACTAAATTACCTCTTGATCTCGTTTGCTGCTTCGTGGTGTCAGACGCGTCCGTCCTGTCTCTCGAGTTTTGGCATTATTATATTCTAAGTTCTCTTCTTCTTCTGTTGGCTGCTCCCATTAGGGGTCGCCACAGCGGATCAACTGTTTCCATTTCTTCCTGTCCTCTGCATCTTGCTCTGTCCCACCAACCACCTGCATGTCCTCTCTCACCACATCCATAAACCTTATCTTAGGCCTTCTTCTTTTCCTGTTACCTGGCAGCTTCATCCTTAGCATCTTTTTCCCTGTATACTCTGCATCCCTCCTCAGCACATGTCCAAACCAACGTAATCTTACCTCTCTGGCTTTGTCTCCAAACCTTCCAACCTGGGCTGACCCTCTAATATACTTATTCCTAATCCTGTCCATCCTCGTCATACCCAGTGCAAATCTCAACATCTTCAGTTTTGTAAAGTCCAGCTCTGACTCCTGCCTTTTTGTCACTGCCACCGTCTCCAACCCATATAACATAGCTGGTCTCACTACCCTCTTGTAGACCTTCCCTTTCACTCTGACTGGTACTCGTCTGTCACAAATCACTCCTGACACACTTCTCCACCCACTCCATCCTGCCTGTACTCTCTTCTTCACCTCTCTTCCACACTCACCATTAGTCTAAACTGCTGATCCCAAGTATTTAAACTCATCCACCTTCGCCACCTCTACTCACTGCAGCCTCACCATTTCTCTATCCTCCCTCTCATTCACACACACATAGTCTGTCTTAGTCCTGCTGACCTTCATTCCTCTTCTCTCTAAAGCAGATCTTCAACCTCTCCAGGGTCTCCTCCACCTGTTCCCTACTCTCACTACAGATCACAATGTCATCTGCAAACATCATAGTCCACGGGGACTCCTGTCTGATCTCTTCTGTCAACCTGTCATTCACATTGCAAATAAGAAAGGGCTCAGAGATGATCCTTGATGTAATCCCACCTCCACCTTAAACGCATCTGTCACTCCCACCGCAGACCTCACCACTGTCACACTGCCCTCGTACATATCCTGTACCACTCTTACATACTTCTCTGACACTCCTGACTTCCTCATGCAATACCACAACTCCTCTCTAGGCACCCAGTCATATGCTTTCTCTAAGTCCACAAAGACACAATGCAACTCCTTCTGACCTTCTCTGTACTTCTCCATCAACACTCTCAGAGCAAACATCGCATCTGTAATGCTCTTTCCTGGCATGAAACCATACTGCTGATCACTAATCATCACCTCTCTTCTTAACCTAGCTTCCACTACTCTTTCCCATAACTTCATGCTGTGATTGATCAGTTCAATCCCTCTGTAGTTACTACAGCTCTGCACATTGCCCTTATTCTTAAAAATCAGTACCAAAACACTTTTTCTCCATTCCTCAGGCATCCTCTCACTTTCTAAGATTTCATTAAACAATTAGTTAAACTCCAGTGCCACTTCACCTAAACACCTCCATGCTTCCACAGGTATGTCATCTGGACCAACAGCCTTTCCATTCTTCATCCTCTTTATAGCTATCCTTACTTCCTACTTGCTAATCCACTGCACTTCAGGATTCACTATCCACACATCATCCAACCTTCTCTCCCTCTCATTTTCTTCATTCATCAGCCCCTCAAAGTACTCTTTCCATCTGCTCAGCACACTCTCCTTGTTTGTGAGTACATTTCCCTCATTATTCTTTATCACCCTTACCTGCTGCACGTCTTTACTAGCTCGGTCCTTCTGTCTAGCCAATTGGTACAGATCCTTTTCTCCCGCCTTAGTGTCCAACCTTTCATAGAACTCTTCATACGCCTTATCCTTAGCCTTCGCCACCTCTCTCTTTGCCATGCATCTCATCTCCTTATACTCTTGTCTACTTTCTTCATCTCTCTGACAATCTCACTTCTTCACCAACCTCTTTCTCTGTATACTTCTTCATTCCACCACCAGGTCTCCTTGTCCTTCCTCTTTCCAGATGTCACACCAAGCACCTTTCTGTGCACCTTTATTGTCTGTTTATTTCTACCCACTCTCCTTTACCTTTCCTTCTGTCATTAGGTAGTTTACTGTACAATCATTGGTACTTTCTTTTTCTGTCTTCTTTACCTCAGGGTAATCTTTAGAGACTCTTTCTCTCTGTCTCTCTCTTTCTGTATGTGTGTGTATGTGTGCTCGTGCGTGTGTGCATGCATTTTAAAGGTAGGCCTTTCCTTTGTCAGCATGGCCTTTAAGTCATCTAAGGGCATCCAAAAATGTGACAGGAAGATGGCCAACTCAAATGGGCATGTTTTGTGTCTGTAGTATTTAAGCACTGTCCATCTCCAGGAGGATTGTGCGATTTGCCATGGTTTCTCCACCAGAACCTTGACTGAGCGGAAAAACAAATTTATTTTGAAGGATCTTTTAAAGGGTGACTTTGAAGAGGCCATATCTGGTCAAAGAACTGAAGCCAGCTCTTCCTCTTCTTTGTCTTCATCTTCAAAAAAAGCACCACATTCGGTTCCAAGAAATTCCTCGGGACCACCTTCTAAATTGACAAAACAGCCTATGGTGTCGTCTGCATCTTCAGCACCACCACCTACGTTGTCAACTGCATCTTCGGCACCAGTAGGTAAGGGTGATTCGACTTCAGATCAAATCTCAGAGCAGACATCATGAGCTTTGGAACCAGCGGGTTTATTGGTACCGAAGCAAACTAGCTTCATTTGCTTACCAAGCATGTCCTATTTGCCATCTGTGGACCCTTTTGCTGACTGTCCACCCTGTCCTTTCATTGTACTGAGACCACCTAGGTCCCCTTCAGCTTCCTCTATTCGGTCCACTAAGAGTCTGTCCGAGTTGGACATAATGAAGACTGGTCAACCAGCTCCTGACGGTTAGGGTATTGCCTCTGTCTGCATTTCCCAGCCAGCTTGGCTCCAGAACTGGTACTTTCTCGACACCCTCTCAGATTCCTGCTCCGACTCTAGCTGAGTTTTCGGTGCCCCTGGCACCGACTTGCCCAGCTCTGACTACCTTGGTGCCGGTTAGAATTTCTTCTTCAGCACTGACGGTGGCCTTGAGTTCTTCCAATTTATCGGAGCACCGATGGTGGCCTTGAGTTCTTCCAATTTATCGGAACTGAAGACCTCCCAGGGTCAAGGCTTCATTGTTCTTTCAGAGGGGCAGGGTTTGACTTCAATCCCTTTGGAGCCTTCCATACCCCTCAGTACCTCCGCATTTCTAAGCTCGACCCTGGTTTCTGCTTCAGAGGTGGCTTCCTCAGTGCGGGGTGGGACCATGGATGTTCTTCGTGTTTCACTGTTGCAGTCATCACACTTGGGTTATCTGCCTGCAGGTAGCCCTCAGCCGACCCGAATACCAGAGACATGGAATTTCTGCATCACATGCTGTCGCCTCTTCCATGAAGTCAGGTCGTCATGGGTATAAAACATGCAGCCGACGCCATTACGTCAGCTTTTCTTGCCGTGTGGGAGCCCGAAGCAGAAGCAGTTTGCAAGTGCCAGTCAGTTTCAAACCTGAAGTTTTCTAAAGCTAATTACCCCGTTGAGGATCCTTTTTTCTTGCTCTAACCGATGTCAGGAAAAAGTTAACAGCTGTCTTGCCTGTGGAAAGCAAATACCTCACAGAGATTTTCATTCTTATTGCGTCATCTGTTTAGGTCCAGACCACAACGATGTTCTTTGTGTTTCACTGTTGCAGTCATTACATTTGGGTAATCTGCTGGCAGGTTGCCCTCAGTCGGCCTGAATATCAAAGTCTTGGGTCCTGCGTTGGTTGCTGTCTCTTCTTCCATGACGTCAGGTCGTCAGGGGTATAAAACAGGCAACTGACACCATTTTCTTTAGTCTTTCTTGCCGCGCGGTGCCCAAAGCAGAAGCAGTTTGCAAGTGCCGGTCGGCCGACTCCTGAAATTTTCGAATTCGAGTTTCAGAACCGAAGTCTTCATTTAAAGCTAAGTACCCCATTGGGAAAACTTTTTCTTGCTCCATACCAATGTCAGTAAAAGTTAATAATTGCATTACTTGTGGGAAGCAAATACCTCATAAGGATTTTCATTTGTATATTCCTTGCCTAGGCCCAGATCATAACGTGCCTTGCTGTCGGTTTTGTGATAGATTTAGCCAATGCACTATTAAGCGTCAGTATATCTTTGCTTCAAAATATTTTGGAAACAGATTTAACTGCTCTGAAATGTAGTCGGATAGCAATCCGACTACTGGAGTTCACAGAAAACGCAAAGAAAAGGACAGAGACAAACCATCGAGGTCCAAAACCGATGACAAATCTTCTTCTAGCCAGTCGCTGGTTCGCAGGTACTCAGGTGCTTTCGTAGCCCCGGATACCCGCTACTTTCGAGTCGCAGGCCTCTACCGAGACCCATGTGGAGTCCGGCACGCCGCGAGATTCTCAAAGTATTGTGCCCGCGGATGTCTCTCCCTCGGATGGGTCTGGCTCCGCTGAGCAGGTGCCGGCATCTGAGGGTGTCTTCAGGCCTCAGCATTTCTATATAAAACTGATGCCAGCTTCAAAGACAAAGGCAACTTCTAAGGCTAAAAAAACGATGCATGAACCACGTGCTCCGGCCTCTATGCCCAAAAAGCAGATGATCAAAATGGCTGAAGACCTAATTACTTTGATCAGGGGTACCCAACCCTCCCCCTGAAAAGAGGCCTAGGCAGGACACTGAGTATGAATCTTCAGATCAGGAATTTTCTATACCACCCTATGAGGATTCAGATGCAGAGGAATCCATCCCTTCTTCATCTCCTCCTGAAGATTATTCCTTTGGGGAAACCTTGCATACTTTGAGGGAACATTTTCATTGGGAGAGTCAGGATTTCTCAGAATCAAAAAAGAGGCTTAGGGATTTCCTCCTTCTCCCTCAGCATAGACCTTTAGCCATATCTCCTGTATTAGACATTGTTGATGATGTGTTTTCGAAATCAAGCATGACTCTAGATTCCTTACCTCCGGCTCCTAGCAAGCCAGACAGATATTACAGGGTTCCTGACTCTCACAAATTTATATTCAAAAACCCTGCTGCTGACTCTGAAACTATATCACAGGGTCCCAAAGCTGTAAAGGCCTCAACAGCTAAGAATCCTACCCCCTCTGATAGAGATTCCAGGGTGCTGGGTAGATGGGGAAAGAAGGATTGTACGTCTGCAACCTTGGCAATTAGGGCCTTAAACTGCCAGTTTCATATGCTTAAATATCAACAGCATGTAATGGGATTACTGAAACAGAAAATTATGTTGATTTCTGAATGTGTGGAAAATAAAGAATTACAGGAATTATTGCATGCAGCAGAACAAGTTGGAAAGCATACTTTGCAATGTGGTTTTGATTCCTTGGAGGCCTCCTGCAGGGCCACAGTTACTGGATCTGTGATTAGAAGGCATGCCTGGCTAAAGGAGCAAAATTTGCCTGGTCATGTTAAAGCTAAATTGTTGGATGCACCTTTACAGCATGATACTCTGTTTGGTATTAAGGCAGAAGAGGTATTAAAGAAAATGGAAGACAAAGCTAAGTCTATGCAAACTGTAAAAAGACTTTTTACAAGTGCAGCCACCAAGATTCAGTAGACACTGGCCTACGAAAAATTGGTCCTTTCCTGTGTCCGACAGAGCTTCACGGGGCAAATCCAGGTGCTCAAAGGGCTCTAGATACCAATCACAGGATTCGTACAGGTCAAAGCAATGGGGTGTCTCTATCTCCAAATCTGGAGGAAATAAAGCACATCCCTGCAGTAAACAATCTCAGTGACTTCCCTCTGCCATCACCAAGCACTTATCTTTTGGCAGCCCCCTTAGGGGGGAAACTAGCACTTCATGCTCAGAATTGGCAGTTAACAACCCAGGACAAGTAGGTATTAAACGTAGTATACCAGGGATACAGATTTCATTTCCATACTCTGCCATTTCCAGACGGTTGGCCAGATCTGCCACAAAATCAATGGGCAGAGGCACAGAAACAAGTTACGTCCCTCATGGATATGGGGGCTATTCAGCCAGTGCCAGAACAGGAAAAACGACAAGGGTTTTACTCAAGACTGTTCTTGGTACCCAGAAAAGACCAGGCTTGGCGCCCAATACTGGATTTATCAATTTTGAACACATTCTTGGACATACCAGAATTCAAAATGCTAACTCTTCAGCAGCTTCTACCCATGCTGGGCAAAAACGCTTGGCTAGTGACTCTAGATTTGAGGCATACCTGCATATCCCAATAAGGGAATCGTGCAGAAGATACCTCCGCTTCAAGGCTGGCTTTATGCATTACCCATTCTCTGCACCGCCCTTTGGCTTATCTGCTGCGCCCAGGGTCTTTACAAAGTGCCTGGCACCAGTAATTGCGTTCTGCAGACAAAGAAGTATACAAATCTATCCTTACTTGGACTGTCTCATTCAAGCAGAAAACAAGGACATTCTTCTTCAACATCTGGCGTTTGTGAAAAGGCTTCTAACATGCCTAGGGTACACAATAAACGAAAAGAAATCACAATTGGTAGCCTCTCAAAAGATAACATTCCTGGGTGCAAGTTTGAATACAACTGCCCAGATGGCTTACCTTACACCAGACAAACAAAGGCAACTGACTATTTACTTCAAACAGATGGCAACAAAAACCCAGTTATCTGCAAGACAAATTCTGCAGGCCTTGTGGTTCATGGCATCCTGCATTCTACTGATTCCATATGCAAGACTGCATATGAGGAAACTACAGTGGTAACTAAAAAGTTATAGTCAACAATGTCGCAGTCTGGAAACAATGATTCCTCTCATTCCCTGCCTACAACAGGAGTTTCTTTGGTGGGCAGAGACATGTCACCAGAACATGGGACGATCTTCCACTCTACTCTCTGCCAACCAAACCCTAACTACAGACTCATCAGACTATGCTTGGGGGGCCCACCTGGTGGGGAGATGCATTCAGGGCATATGGAGCCCAAAACAAATGCATCTGCATATCAATCAGAAAGAGATGTTAGCTGTTCAGAATGCCCTGACAGCCTTCAAGGACTTACTTCATCCAGGACAACTACTGATAAAGACGGACAACACCACAGTTATGTGATACATAAACAAGCAGGGGGGCACACACTCCTACCCCCTTTGCAGACTAGCCATGGCATTGAGGGACACAGCCTTGACTTACCAAGTACATCTTCAAGCTCAGTTCCTGCCAGGAAAACAAAATACTCTGGCAGACGACCTAAGCAGAAACCTTATGGACCCTCAGGAGTGGAAACTGGATCCACAAGTCTTCAGCATAACAAAGAAATGGGGGAGCCCGGACATAGATCTATTTGCCTCCCTCCAGAATTATCAACTGGACAAATACTGCACAAGGACTTATCACAGACAAGCATGGAAAGTGGATGCCCTATCCTTCAGTTGGAAAAACCTATCAGTCTATGCCTTTTCTCCTCTGCCTCTTCTTCCCAAAGTCCTACTAAAGGTCAGACAAGAAAAGTCAAAAATGATTCTAATTGCCCCGGACTGGCCTCACCAACACTGGTACCCAATCCTAAAGAATGTGTCTCAACTCCCTCCTTGGTATTTGCCTCAAATACCTCATTTACTGTCTCAGCAAAACAATCAAATCCTGCACTGTCAGCTCCAAACTCTGAACCTGGCAGCATGGCTGATCATGTAGTTATTCAAACAACACCTCTCAGTAAATCTGTGATGGATGTCATTTTGGAAGCCAAAAGGCCTAGTACTAGAAAATCTTATGCTGATAAATGGAAGAGATTCTGTGCTTGGAACCAAGCAAAAGGAACTGACACAGCAAAGCCAAGTATTCCTCAGATTTTGCAATACTTGACTGAGATGCTTGACAAGGGCCTGTCTTTTTCATCAATAAAAATCCATGCCTCTGCCATCTCGGCTCATTACAACACATAGCCAACGATCTTTTCTCATCCTTTGCTAAAACAGTATCTTAGAGGGGCCAAAATTTTAAAGCCTCCCAGATCATCACCAATTCCTGCATGGGACTTCAAGTTTGTGTTGGAAAAACTCACCCTGCCTCCGTTTGAACCAGCTGCTTCTGCAGATATAAAGTTTTATCCTGGAAAACAGCTTTACTTCTGGCAATCACTTCAGCAAGAAGGGTTTCAGAGCTGCAGGCCCTCATGGCTGTGGAGCCTTTTATTATATTTTACCCAGACAGGGTGTCCCTCAGGACCAATCCTTCCTTTATGCCTAAGGTGGTATCCAGTGTGGCTCTTAACCAAACTATTCACCTGCCAACGTTTTACCCAAATCTGCAGAACAAGGGTGAGCGGATTCTGCATTCCTTGGACGTGCACAGACAACTAAGATTCTACTTAAACAAGACCAAATCTCTTAAGAAAAACTGAGCAGCTACTGGTGGCATTTGCTGCAGGATCAGAGGGAAAGGCTATTTCAAAGCAGACTATTTCAAAGTGGATAAGTCACTGCATTTGTTTCTGCTACTTGCATCATGGTAAACCGGTGCCCAAGGGCATTAGGTCACATTCCACCAGGGCTGCTTCTACATCAGCAGCCTTTCTCAGAGGGGTACCAACCAAAGACATTCTAGAGGCTGCTACTTGGAGTTCTGTGCATACTTTTACAAAGCATTATCATTTGCCTCTCTTTTCTAAGTCCAGGGCAGGCTTTGCCACTGCAGTTCTGCAGGGCCTTATAGCCGCTCCTAATGCTATTTAGTTCCAGCCTCCCATCCATAGCTTTGGGATGTAATGACTGCAACAGTGAAACATGAAGAACATAGTACAGTTATGTATACTTACCATAAATGTAGATGTTTGAGTGTATTCAGTGTTGCAGTCCAGGTTACCCACCCTCCATCCCCCTTTATTCTGGAGATTCTCTTTCCTTCACTATATTCTACAGCCTTTGTGGTGTATTTGCTTTTAGGTGAAGGTAAAGCTTATACTGTTACAATTGCATGTATATATAGTTTTATATATATATATATATATATATATTTGCTCCCCATTTGGGGGGCACCTGACATCTGGGGCAAGAAAAACTAAAGAAAATGGCGTTGGCTGCCTATTTTATACCCCTGACGACCTGACGTCATGGAAGAAGAGACAGCAATTGACGCAGGACCCAAGACTTTGATATTCAGGCCGACTGAGGGCAACCTGCCAGCAGATTACCCAAATATAATGACTGCAACAGTGAATGCACTCGAACATCTACATTTACTGAGTGCACCCTGCCAGCAGATTACCTAAATATAATGGCTGCAACAGTGAATACATTCGAACATCTACATTTATGGTAAGTGTACACAACTGTACTTTACTTGCTGTAGGTTTTGTGCCCTAATGCCCGAACTGTTTGTCATTGGGCTATCTTTGTTGCAAAATTCTTTCGATCTCGTTCTTCGTATTCCGAAATGGCTTCGATAAGCCATCCGACTACTAATCTTCCGAAAAAACATAAGGATAAAGACAGAGACAGACTGCATAGGTCCAAAACTGCCGATGACACTTCTGTTAAGCTAGTCTCCAGTCTGCCGGTACTCAGTGAGGTGCTTTCGCAGCCCCTGATACCCACTTCTACAGATTCGCAGGCCTCTGCTGAGACCCATTCGGTGTCCGGTATGCCGCGAGATGCTTCTTCAACCATGGAACCTGCAAATGTCTCTACCTTGGATGGGTCCGGAGCCACTGTGCAAGCACCGGCTTCTGAGGGTGTATTCCGACCTCCTGATGTTCGCATTAAACCGAATGCTTCATTTTTGACTAAAACTACCGAGTTTCTCAGGCCCAGAGCTCGGACTACGCCTAGAAAACTGACTACCAAAGCGCATGCTCAAGCCCCCTTGCCACAGAAACAAATGCTTAGAATGGCTGAAGACCTTATAACTTTAATTAGAGGAAGCCAGCCTTCCCCCTCTAAAAGACAAAGAATTGATTTTCCTTCTGATTCTACAGACCATGAGTCCGATAACTCTTATCCTTCTGATTACCAGAACGTTCCCTCATCTACATATGAGGATTCAGATGCAGAAAATTCTATTCCCTCTGCCTCCCCTCCAGAGGACTTTTCTTTTGGTGAAACCTTGCATACTTTGAGAGCATTTCCACTGGGAATGCTAGGACTGCCCTCAGTCCAAAAAGAGACTCAGAGAATTTTTTTAGACTTGCCTCAACACAGGCCTCTAGCTATATCCCCTGTCCTGTACATTGTAGATGATGTCTTCATGGAATCAAGTTTTACTCCTGATATTTTACCACCAGCTCCTATAAAGCCTGACAGGTACTACAGAGTACCTGACTCTCACAAATTTCTCTCTAAAAATCCAACTGCAGATCCAGAGACACTTTCCCAGGGACCTAAAGGCATTAAGGCTAAAACACTTTGGACAGGGATTCTAGAACTTTAGACAGACGCAGTAAGAAGGTATATACCTCTGCAACTCTTACCATCAGGGCTTTGAATTGTTAGTTGCACATGTTGAAGTACCAGCAGCATATTATGAGACTAATTAAACAAAAAATGTTGTTGCTTCCAGATTGTACAGAAAATAAAGATTTACAAGAGTTTTGCATTCTGAAAACCAAATTAGTAAACGTACTTTGCAGTGTGGTTTTGATGCCTTAGAAGCATCTTGCAGGGCTGCTGTCACTGGGTTTGTACTGAGAAGTCATGCTTGGCTGAAGGAGCAAATCTTGCCAGACCATGTCAAAGCAAAATTACTAGATGCTTCATTAAACCAGGAAAGTTTGTTTGCCGCAAAAGAAGTTGTTCTTAAAAAGATGGAGGAAAAAGCTAAAGCTATACTGGTCTTTTCCAGTCCCTCCCAGGCATTCTCAGTCCAAACCCAGGGGCAACAGGCCACCAAGACTACAGTCTCAGGGTATGCAAAGATCTAAACAATGGTGTGCTCCCTCCTCTAAAACAGGGAGTGGTAAGCCACCCCCTTATGGAAAAAGTTCACAATGACTTGTCTATCTTGCTTCCCAGCCATGCCCAAGTACTTGCACCCCTAAGAGGAAAACTCGCCCTGCATGCAAAAAACTGGATGTCCATTACCCAGGACAGATGGGTCCTAAACATTGTATCCCAAGGATACAGATTCCACTTCCACTCACTGCCAAACCCAAGCGGGTTGCCAGACCTTCCTCTAAACCAGTGGGCAGAGGCTCAAAAGCAAGTACTTTCCCTTCTCAGTATCAGAGCTGTTCAACCTGTGCCAGTAGAGCAAAGGGGACAAAGTTTCTACTCCAGACTGTTTCTGGTGCCCAGAAAAGAGGGCTCTTGGCGCCCTATCCTAATCTGTCAATTCTCAACACCTTTTTGGTGGTCCCAAAATTCAAAATGCTGACTCTGCACCAGCTTATTCGTTTGCTATCCATGGATGCCTGGCTAGTCACCCTAGACTTAAAAGAAGCTTATCTGCACATCCCCATAAGGCAGTCTTGCAGGAAATATCTACATTTCAGGGCAGGCTGTATGCACCATCAGTTCTCTGCACTTCTCTTTGGCTTATCTACTGCGCCCAGGGTATTCACAAATTGCCTGGCTCCGGCTATTGCATACTGCAGGCAGAGAAATATTCAAATTTACCCATACTTGGATGATTGCCTGCTTCAGGTGGACAGTCAGGAATTGCTACTTCAGCACCTGTCATTTGTAAAGAGACTTCTAACTTCTCTGGGGTACACCATCGACGAAAGGAAATCTCAATTGGTGCCCAGCCAAAAGATTGTATTCCTGGGAGAAAGCTTGAACACAACTTCCCAGATGGCATTCCTAACACCAGAAAAACAGGTTTATTTGACAAACTATTTCAAACTAATGGCCACCAAAACCCAGCTATCTGTAAGAAAACTTGCGCAAGCCGTAGGGTTCATGGCCTCTATTAATTCCATATGCAAGACTGCATATGAGGAAACTTCAGTGGTACTTAAAAAGTCTCTGGTGTCAACATTCTCAGGACCTGGAAACACTGATTCCTATCTTTCCTTGTCTAAAGGCAGAGGCATGCAACCACAACAAGGGACTTCCTTTCACTCAACCCCTCGCCGCCCAAACCCTGACAACAGATGCATCAGACTATGCGTGGGGGGCTCACATGGCAGGCAAATGCATTCAAGGCAAATAGAACCCAGGACAAATTCCCCTGCATATCAATCAAAAAGAAATGTTAGCTGTACAGAATGCCCTGACAGCCTTCAAACACCTTATCCTTCCAGGACAACTCCAAATAAAGACAGACAATACCACAGTTGTGTGGTACATAAACAAGAAGAGGGGAATACCCACTCTGCAGGTTAGCCATGGCCCTGTGGAACACAGCCTTGAGCAACCAAGTGCACCTGCAAGCTCAATTCCTGCCAGGCAAACAAAATAAAATTCACTGGCAGACTACTTGAGCAGAAATCTGCTGGACCCACACGAGTGGAAGCTGGACCTCAACTCATTCAAACGTCTAATCCACAGGTGGGGTACTCCAGAAGTGGACCTCTTTGCTTCCCCCCTAAACCATCAATTGAGCAAATTTTGCACCAGAAATCCCCACAGCCAAGTGTGGAAAGTGGATGTCCTGTCCTTTACATGGGAAAACCTCTCAATTTATGCCTTTCCCCCTCTGCCCCTCCTCTCAAAAGTACTACTCAAGATCAAACAGGACAGGCCAAGGACAATCCTTCTTGCCCCAGACTGTCCATGCCAACACTGGTACCCACTCCTATGCAGTCTGATCTGATAGTGCCACCCTGGCACCTACATCAGACCCCCCCTCCCTGCTGTCCCATCAGGTGGGACAGATTTTGCATCCACAGCTGTGAACCCTGAACCTTGCAGCCTGGCTTATTCCCTGAATACACCACCAGCAACCCTCAGCAAACAGATGGACGTCATCCTTGAGGCTAGAAGGCCTAGTACTAGGAAATCCTATTCAGAAAAGTGGAAAAGATATTGTTCTTGGAGCTAGTCGCAAGGAAAGGACACAGCTGTGCCCACCTTACCTCAAATCCTGGATTACCTAGCAGAGCTACTCCACAAAGGCCTATCCTTCTCATCTATTAAAATAAATGGCTCTGCCATCTCAGCTCATTACAATACTGAGCCATCTCTATTTTCACACCCTCTCATTAAACAGTTCCCGAGAGGAGCTAATAATTTAAGGCCCCTGAGGAGAGCTCCCACCCCTACCTGGGACCTTGACTTTGTACTAGAGAAGTTCACGCTTCCCCCTTTTGAGCTTGCTGCTGCAGCAGAGTTAAAATTCCTCTCTTGGAAAACAGCCTTACTTCTAGCCATCACTTTAGCAAGAAGAGTGCTCAAGTTACAGGCACTAATGGCTGTGGAACCCTTCATTATTTTCCATGCGGACAGGGTTTCCCTCAGGACTAACACATCATTTATGCCCAAGGTGGTATCCAGTGTGGCTTTAAACCAATCCATCCATTTATCAACCTTTTTCCCTAATCCTCAGAATAAAGGGGAAAGGATTCTGCACTCCTTGGACGTGCACAGACAGCTCAGGTTCTGCCTTAACAGAACTAAGCCTTTCATTAAAGTCTGACCAGCTGCTAGTCAGCTTTGCTACAGGGGCAGAGGACAAAGCCATTTCAAAGCAAACCATTTCCAAATGGATAGCACACTGCATCCATTTCTGTTACAAACACCATGGAAAACTTCCCACAGGGGATCAGAACTCATTCCACTAGGGCTACCTCAACCTCTACAGCATTTCTCAGGGGAGTCCGTACCAGGGATATCCTGGAAGCTGCAACCTGGAGTTCTGTATACACCTTTACCAAGCCTTACCACTTGCCTATTTTTTCTAAATCCAGAGCTGGATTTGCCATAGCAGTCTTACAAGGCCTGATAGCCAGCCCCAATACCTCTTGACTGCCTCTTCCCTTCCTCAGCTTTGGGAATCAACCAAGTGTGATGACTGCAACAGTGAAACAAGAAAAACATAGTACAGTTGTGTACACGTACCATAAATGTAGATGTTCGAGTGTATTCACTGTTGCAGTCCTGGTTACTTCCCTCCAGCCCCCTGACTTTTCTATTCTTTCAACCTATCCTGTTTTTGGCTATATCTTATGGCAGTGGTATTTACTTTTTAGTGGAGGTTTTCCATACCATGTAATTGCTTCCTGTTTTAGGGGCTCCTGACATCTGGGGCAAGAAAAACTGATTTAATGGCGTTGGCTGCATGTTTTATACCCATGACGACCTGACGTCATGGAAGAGGCGACAGCATCCGATGCAGAAATCCCAAGACTTTGGTATTCGGGCCGACTGAGGGCTACCTTCAGGCAGATAACCCAAGTGTGATGACTGCAACAGTGAATACTCTCGAACATCTACATTTATGGTAAGTGTACACAACTGTACTTTCTGAAGGAGTTTATTTTGGTTATGGGCTTGCATCCCTCTTTGGTGGGGCTTCCATTTCGAATCATGTAGAAGGCTTTGTCTGTTGTGGACTCAGTCTTTGCCATCCCTGTCGGGCCAAGTATATTCTCTATTCTCTCGACCAGAGCTTCCTCCAGGCTTATCCTTGGGACAAAAGGGCACAAAAGCCTCAGGAGCAATCCACCCTGGTGATTTCCTCTTTGGATGCTTCCACAGAACATCCCACCAAGGAAGTAACTTCGGAGAAAAAGTGCAAGACGAAGCACTTGGGCTCCCATGAAGAGTCATTTACAGAGGATACCAATTTCAATGAAGGGGAAGGGTCCCCAAGTCACCCCCTGATGATGTTTCCTTCGAAGACGTCCTATAAATTCTGAAGCAGAGGGGTGGCTGGACTTCCCTCCAGCCTTCCTCAGAGGAATCTGTATACCTGGAGGCTTTCCATGCCCAGCCCTCTACCTCTTGGATTTCTCCTCCTGCTGGCAAGCTTATTAAAGTGATTGCTCAGCGAGCGTGGAAAATTCCTAACTCCATCGAGCCGATCCCAAAGAGACCTGACCGGATTTTGTCTGCCGCTAATGACGAGCAACATTGGGCTAAGGGTATTCCTGTAGACACCATGGTGATAGTGGCTGGTACCAAAAAGGAATTTGCAGAAGAAAGTTCCACTATCCATCACCCTAACAAGGAGTCTAGGACTATGGATTGGTTTGGGAAGGATGTATACACTTCAACCTTCTCTCTTGGGTCTTTCAGTTATATGGCACACTTCACTAGGTTGCAGAGAGATCTGATTTAAGAGCTTTCAGATACTCTGCCAGGAGCAGTAGCTGATGGGGTCTGAGATGAGGTTAGCTCTCAGCTTGCCACCCTTGAATCCATTTCCAATTCGTCCATGCGGCTAATTGCTCATGCAGCTGAAGGGACGACAAGAGCAGCAGGTTCAGGCGTACCCATTAGTAGACGGGCTTGGATGCACTTCTGTGACTTTACAGAGCCATTTAAATATTCGTTCAACGCTCCATTTGACGGATCATCCCTGTTTGGACCTAAGGTGAAAAACACACTAGCCAGATGTGAGAAAGATGAGAAGACTCGTTCTGCCATGGGCATATGCTTCTCCACTCCTCAGTGGTCCTACTCTAGGAACCAGAGAAGTGGGAGGCTATGGTTCAGAAAACCCAAGAGCCTTTCCAAGACTCGTGTGGCAAGGACTTCTTCCAGGGCAGAGGGGGAAGTAACAATGGAAGACACTGTTCAAGAGGCAGATGTGGGCTACAAAACCAGGGGTCCAGAGAATCTTTCTCTGGTAACTTCTACCAGCACTCCTGAACAGAGGCCTGATTGCCTTCCTCTGGAGGCAGTCAGGGGATGATTATCCCTGCATCTATCTGCCTGGCTGCAAATGATGACTGACAGATGGGTGCAGGGGATCATTTCCAGAGGATACATCATTCCCCTTTCAATGAATCCAAAAGTATAAAAAAGACCCTCAGATGTTCCACCCAGTTACAGGGAAGCGGCATTCGTAGAAATCCAAAAACTGCTTGACAAGAGTCATTCAGTCAGTCCCACCAGACCAGAGAGGGTCCAGTATCTACTCAAGGTTCTTTTTAGGGACTAAAAAAAACAGGAGACTGGAGACCCATTTTGGATCTCAGTTGAACAAATCAGTCCAACAAACATAAGTTCTGGTTGGTCTTGATACAATCAGTACTTCCATTCTTGGAAAAAGATGACTGGATGTGCTCAGTAGATCTTCAGGATGTGTCTTACCACATAAAAATGGACAAATGCCCCAGAAGATTCCTGCACTTCTGGCTGTGAACCAGTCACCATCACTTCAGAGCACTGCCCTTTGGTCTCACCACAGCCCCCAGAGTGTTTACTAAATGCATGGCAGTTGTAGCAGTGCATTTCAGACTGCTAGGGTTTCAATTGTTTCCATATCTCATTGACTGGATCTTTACTGCTACCACCAGGCATCAACTTGTAAAGGCAAGAGATTGCACACTTAAGCTTTTCTCCACCTTAGGAATCTCAATAAAATCCCATTTAGAATCCACAAAACAGCTGGAATTCATTGGAGCTATACTAGACACAGTTACAAGATTTGCATCACTCCCACTAGAAAGGCTCCAGAGGATACGATCACAAGTAAACCACATAATTCAGAACAGAAGTGTTCCAGTAAGGCTCATCCTGCAAGTTGTAGGGTCAGTGGCAGCCTCTATTACCCTAGTTTCCATGGCCAGATATCGCATGCGGATTCTTCAGTAGTTTCTGGCCTCCCAATGGTCATTATTAAACCAACCGATGTCTCATCAGATTTTGATCAATCATTGCAAACAAGACCTGTCTTGGTGGCATATTTCCAACAAAGTCTTGTCGGCTGTCCCTTTGTCCTACCTCCGCTCCAGGCTATAGTGGCCACGGATGCTTCCCAGATGGGGTGGGGGAGCATTATCTGGGAAGGACAGTCCAAAGGGGCTTGATTCCGGAAGGAGGCCAATTTGCATGTCAGTGTTCTAGAGATGAGGGCGGTGTTCTTAGCGTTGTGAGCATTTCAAGATTCCCCTCCCCTTTGGGGCAGTGGCAGTACAAACAGAAAACATGTCAGCAGTCTGGTACATCAGCAAACAAGGGTGAATCAAGTCTTACCCGCTTTGTCAAGAAGCCCACAGAGTAAGGCAGTGGGCCATTTCTTTCAACCGCTTTCTAATGGCAACGCATATTCCGGGGATTTCCAGCGTGATTGCTGACAAGTTGAGCAGAACTATCCTAATGCCTCACGAGCGGTCTCTCAATCCAGTAGTGGTGGAAAAGATATTCCGCCACTGGGGTCAGCCTTGCTGCGATCTGTTTGCGTCCCCTCTGAACAATAAGTGCAGCAGTTTATTTGGGGGAGTCACCTAGAGAAGTTCTTGTCCCCAATTGGCCCCCCCTGGCCTTCTGTATGCCTTTCCCTAGACTACTCTTATATGTCAGTTTCTAAAGAAAGCCAAGAGGTTGAAGAACAAAATAATCCTCATTGCTCCGTTTTGACCTTGACAAGTTTGTTTTTCCATTCCTTTGACCTCACCTACTTTGGAAACCTCGGATCCTGGAGTCAGCTCCAGACCTGTTATCTCACCCAGATGGAATGGTTCATCCGAATCTCCAGCATCTTAAACTGACTGCATGGCTTCTCCAATTCCCAAGATTGCCAGGCATTGCTCTTTCTCTTCCCAAGTCCAACAAATAATTGTCCCACACAACAAGCTTTCAACTAGAAAGCTGTACCATAACAAATGGATAAAATTTGCTAGATGGTTGCTTGACAGTAATATTGACCCCTATGCAGCACCTGTGGATAAAGTTTTAGATTTTCTGGCCTTTCTTTATCAGTCTGGGTACTCATCTTCTAGCATTCGAGTACATCTCCCTGCGTTATCTAATTTCCATGTTGGTTTACTGGTTCTTCACTTATGTCTCATAAACTTTGTGAGGCCTTTTTGAAAGGAACCTTAAAGGGAGAGTGTCAAAGATTTTTTGCTACTGTCTTTGTTTTGGTTTAGCTGTCAGGTTATGTGATCCTAATATTTACATTCTGGCTGCTCTGACTCCTTGAGCTCAGGTTTCAGTACCCTGAGGGATGGGTAAATCTCACTTCCAGAAAGCCTAACAGTTTCCTGTGTGCGCTGCTTTTATTTACAGCCCATACTGACAGGGGAACTTCTCTTTGAAATATAAAGAAGTAGTGCTTATAAGGCTTACTGTTGTTTTTTCATTGTATTTAAAAGGTTTATACTTTCATTTGGCATGCAGACACTGCTCTATATCTTCTTCATTACTTTCAACAGCTATGGAAAAATGCATGACTTTGCTCATGTCCTTCACCAGGTTAATCAAATAGATCCTTAACTTTTAAATATAACAACTTAGGTGCCACAATGCTCTGATACTGTCTTGCTGCACTATTTTACCAAATTGAACATTTCTTAACTCTTTTATCTGTACCTCACAGTGCTGTTATCACTATACAGACCCTAACTTTTGTTTCTCCTTTTTGCTTATTCCCTATCCATGCTCCTCACTTTATAAACGCATAACATTTCTACCTCTTACTTTCCCTCTCCTAAAAATGCCCTCCTCTCAACTCTGCACTATAAGATGTGTGTACTAACTACATTGGAATACACAAAAAATTAAGTGACTATCAAGCAGAATCATACTGATCTGAATCGTATTTTGGTTAAGATATGTAGTCTCATGTATATGGTCTCAATGTCTAATCTCTGTAATTAATATGTTACTAGGTTTCATGTAGTGTATGTACAATTTATGTACTAGCCATTTTCTATTTACTTCCTTGTATGTGAAAACGATTAAATTGTCCCTGAACCTTTTCTCCCTGGGCATCCCCTGTATATGAGCTTCCACCCAGTCATACTTTCACAGTCAACAAATGCCAAATACATGCATAAACACATACATACATAAGTAACTAGATAAATTACAGACTACCCTAGCTGTATGTGTTTTCTGATAAAAGTAATAAATACACTGGTTTCCTTTTATAATCCAGTCTGGAATGATGTTCACCTACAGGTCTAACTGCTCATTGAGGTTCTTTTTACATACATGTCCAGATAAGCACTGTGTTCATACTGCATATGTCAATCTTTTTTTGTTGCCGAATCATTCCTGAAGTGACTGCTCAGTTGCATAGTTTTTGCCTATTTTTTCATAGATGTAAAACAGGCCAGTTAATTCCTATGTGCATATTATTAATTTTAGAATGATTAGTCTTACTGTTGCAATGGCGTAAGGAAGATAACAAAACCAGAATGTCACAGACTTTTTAGGCAGCACAGTACAGAATTACAAGGCACACAGATATGTCCCTTTCATCTTATTGCTGTGGTGGGTCCTACTGGTTTTAGTTATTCTCTAAAAGCCCAATTATGGTGCCCCCCCAATCCTATGTAGAAATGTAGTAACAGTCAGGTGTGAACCCCCCCCCACTCCCATGTAGCACTGTAGAAACAGGTGTGCCTCACCCAATCTTGTGTAGACATGTAGTAACAGTCAGGTGTGCCCCCCAATCCTATGTATAGATGTAGTAACAGGCAGGTGTGCCCCCCAAATACTATGTAGACATGTAGTAACAGTCAGGTGTGCCCCCCCAATCCTGTGTAGCAATGTAGAAACAGTCAGGTGTGCCCCCCCAATCCTATGTACACATGTAGTAACAGTCAGTTGTGCCCCCCCCAATCCTATGTAGAAATGTAGTAACAGTTAGGTGTGCACCCACAATCCTGTGTAGCAATGTAGTAACATTTAGGTGTACCCCACAATACCTATCTAGACATATAGTAACAGTCAGGTGCCCCCCCCCACAATCTTATGCAGAAAAGTAGAAATGTTCTGTTTTTTCCCCCTAATCCGATGTATACATGTAGTAGTAACAATCAGGTGTGCCCCCCACTCCTATGTAGAAATGTAGTAACAGTCCGGTGTGACCCCAATCCTATGTAGAAATGCAGTAGCATGTATGTGTAGGTATAATACCACTTAAGCACAGATGCCCAGAGGTGTCCAATGTAGCATTTTAGATTGTAGCATTTGTACAATATGCAGGTCTGTGTGTTAGGTCGGTGTGTGTTTCATATTGTGTGTGTGATCAGCATGTATGCATGTTGAGGTTTCATCTGGTGGCCATTGCCCACTACTGCCAATGACAGGGCCAAATCCTCACAACTACAGTGCACCAGACAATCACCCCCCAGTATAACACATGCTATGAGTAAGCCATTGTAAATGTATGGTGCTAATATGTGTCACCATCTGAAAAATGGACATGGCATGGCTGTTGGCCTAGATATACTTGGAGTACACAGGGAAATGTACCCCAGACATACAGTATGCAATGTGTATCTGTGAAATGGACACACCCTTGGAATTGTACATACAACTATGCATCACATTATCTGGCCCTGTAGTAGGGAATATCGGTGTCTTCTGGCCAAACACTTGTAGATCACAAAGGTGATAGGACTGATGTAGTGTAGTGTGTGTGTGTGTATGTAGGGTTGCCAACTTTTCATGTCAAAAATTCTGGACAAGTATGTATAAGCAAATGAGTGTAATTTTGATTCCCCCCACCACCACCCTCCATTCCAGTGTCCCATTACTTGAGGGGAAAAAAAAAGTTTCACCATGTTATTGTTTTTACTTTGCATATAGTTTTCTGTCTAGTTTTTATATTTAGCCAGACATACTTTCATGCATACTGAATACATTCATTGCATTTCTCCCCAGCTGCTATAAACACTGTTCAAAACTTTCAGTGTGCATGCTGTTTTCTGATTTACTTCTACAATGATTCCAGATATTTAGATTGAATTTAAAACATTTATTTTGAATTTTATAGCACGAACAATGATACACATTTGCTAAACAAAGCAACAGTCTCACAATGAAAACATACGTAGCATTAAAACTTCTCTGCCTTTGAAACTCACATTCACTGAAATAACATTGAAGCCCACACTCAAAGAAAATGCATCTGTCCAGTGGCAGATTAAGTTTACCTTTGGGTTGTTTTCAAATCACAGGCCCCTTGCACACATTTTTAAGACTATGCAAAAGTTATTTGATTCACCTTCCTGCCTGTATTAAATTATTATGTATAATTAAATTATATCCCTTGTATAAAACAGCACCACTTGTTACAGTGTGTTTTAAATGTATACTTTTGAACATTTTTCCAGTAATCAGTGAAACAAGAACATATGACCCAATAGTGACAAAACTGCCCAGTTTTGAATATTTCAATGGTAAATGTCAAAGTTCTGTGCATATTGACTGATATTGGTGGATTGTAATGACAATCTCTGCAGAAGTAAAGGTCAATTGAATAATCCCACTTTAAAGACAACTGTAACTAATGAAAACTTTGCTGCTAGCAAACATTATATTACAGTGTTTCATCTACAATTTTCATGCATTGCTGCCTGTTGACCTGGAAGAATAAATTGCCTATAATACATTAAAAATGGTAAACTGGTAATATTGAATAGAGGATAGCTACATCAGGTTTTTTATATATTTTTTTAACATTTAGTCTTATGGAGCCTGGATTACTTATGTTTGGCTTTCCATTCCAGTTACCAGAGAAAAGAAATAAAATCATCTTCACACCCATGAGTCTGTTGATTCAGTATTAATAAGCAAAAGTAAGCAACATCCGAGTTTTGTAAATTGCAAGTGTTGAAGGATAAGTAAAATGTGTTTTATTACAGTTGCCTATTAAATTTGAATGACTGTATGGTCATGTAGTACTTGTAGGGACAAGTCTTCCATTCTGTAAAAGTACCGTTTTGTCATGTTAAACACAACTAAGAAGGTGTATTTTAACATTTTCAGGTCTAAACTGAATGCTTTCTATACCCATGCCTATAGAATAGTCTTTGTTTGCACATTTTTTAACTAGTATCCCCTTGTAGAATTATATACTGAGTTAAGTCAGAAAAATTATAAATCCAATTTGTATGCAAACTAACAGCACATCAAACAGTACTAAACACCTCAGACAACAAAAGCTAGATGCGTCTGATTACATATTAGTGACAACACACACAATAAATAACAGTTCCTATAAACTGGAATTACCTTACATCTTCATCACTCATTCCAACTTCATAGCTTTTAATAACATACCACATTTCAAGGGTAGTACTGTGAATCTCACGATTATCGTCCACTGTGCAGTCCAAAAAACAGCTTCTGGACTGGAACTCAAACTCCACGCGTGAAACACAAAGATGTAAACCATTCCGTTACACAGACGCAACAAGCATTTTCATTTGTGACCCATTTTGGTCTTCTTCCTCTGTGCGACTGGACGTAAAGGGTGTTCTTAAAGAAGAACGCCCTTAATTTCTTTTTTTATTAAAACAAAATTAATATCCCGGACATCATAACCACAACTTATTTTATTTTTTCTGGACAATGCAAGGCAATCTCCATTTTCTGGTCAGGGTTTCTTAATTCTGGACAGTGTGGAAGAATTCTGTACGCTTAGCAACCTTAGTATTTATGTATAAAATTTTTTTTTTTACTTTTTGCCATGGTGGCATGCCCCCTGGCACCAGCAACACACCCAGGTAATTGCATGCACCAACTCTGAAATTTCACTTCAGGGAAGAGAACATTAGATTGCCCATTATGCACGGTTCGGCAATCACCACGTTAAACCATTCAAACTTTCTGTACTTCGAGTAAACTTTCCCCACCATGTGATGTTCCAAGCTTTTACACACTGCATGCCTCTGAAGTAGATATATTTGTTATTGATAGAGAGAGAGACGCACATATACAGTCACATATATTGATCTATTCATGGTGTTACTGCCATGTAAACAATCTACTATAGATTCAGTACTATAGCCCGACAGTTTTTTCACAAGGCTTGCAAATTATGCTTCCAAGTTCACCACATACATGTAATTATCAGACACCATTTACTTGCAAAGAAAGAATTTCATTTTCCAAAATCATCCACTACTCGCCATGTATGCAGTACTACCCCTACATCCCTGATATTGCAATATCGGTTATGTGCATAGTTTTTACCTGTTTCCATTACATTTGTGTTTGCCATCTGTATCATATCAGCCAATTTGCTGTTTTACTTTTTTTTCTCACTTTCATATCAGCCAAGTGCACCATGTTTTTCCCATAACCATCACAGTTGTCATGCCAAACTATTATGTTCATAGGTAGGTAGTAGGCTATCTGACCGAAGGCATTTATAAAACTAGCCAGTATACGTTGGCTTTTTGCGCCCCCCTTAGATTAGTTACCTGTGCCTCTATCCAGCAGGGCCACTGAAGTGATCCCTGGGGTAAACTTTCTGTTTCCCATCCACTCGTCAAGGTTTCTTTTGAAGAGTGTTAGTGAGGAGCTCTGCCTAATGTAGATTAGAATCTTGTTCCAAAGCATGGGAAGTCTCTGGGACAGGAATCTGTCCCTCTAGCACACCCTATTTATTATTGTGGTGAGGTTTATCTCCCTAGAGCATGTGGCATACATATATAGGTATACATACCTATAGGTAGACACTGTTTAGTTTACAATTACTCATTTCTGTCCCCTTTGTGCCAAACGCTGCACATGAAGTTACAGCAGTCTTGTGCTCTGCATGCCAAAACTAATATGAAATTATATAATGCAGATGTTGTCTGGTGCAGTTGTTTCCACGCTTTCACATAATAAAACAAAGAGGATGCAACCTGTTTTTCCAAACAATTTATTCCAAACAAACAAAACAAAAACACACTGTTACATGAAAAATGGATGAGGTTTTACGGGTCAGTTGTGCAATAGAAGACATTACATTCATAGTCATACACACATTGAAACTATTAAGACCTAGAATGTGATCAACAAAACAACTCAGTGAGTATGGTATTGTGACAGTATGTATATCTAAAATCTGGTGGGCCGGAAACCTGTGTAAATACCATTGGCATCTGAATATGTGTCACGAATTTTCCAAACACAACAGCTGGGAATGACTCTCCTGTTTCCAGTTCCCAAACGTCCATGATGCCACACAATATGTTGACGGTAAGCTGTGTGCCTGTACCGTTTATTTTCATCTGCTTCCATCGGTAGTCCAAATAATGATCGCCGGTATGCTTCAGCTGTCTGTAGGGCACAACGCTGGAGGGCACATTGATGCATTTCCTGAGTGCAACAGAGAACAGTTATTACTTTCGACTGCATACACTACATTCATTATGAATGCCATTACATATTAGGCATTACCTTGAATTTTCTGAAAGGTAACTAACTTCCGCACTGATTGAATTTCCAGAAATTTGCCGGAACAACCCAATTGTATGACAGCTAACCACATTTATGAGAATAAAATCCTGACCTTGTCTGCAAATCTATACAGTTCTAATAGGTATGTCAAGTACACTCGATTGTCCTGCTATGTATACTGCACTCTTTTCCAATTCATCCATTTACTCATAAATTCAGGACTCTGCGGCTAGCAAACACTAACTTATATGTATTACTTACTTCTGATGAGGAGATGCAGTTCTCTAGAGTCATTCTGCAGCACACACTCTCGATGACAGTCGGCATGCGTTTACAGTGGTTGCATACACACCAGTCAGGAGCATCCGGACTATGTTGATGTTGTGAAACTTCGGCACCATCTAGGAATTGACTGTCAAGGACTTCAAGAAGAATGGATGGATTCCGCTCAGCAATTCTTACACATATGTTTCGCAGATCCTCACTGCCTAAATCACGAATTTGGTCCTTAAAATGTTAAATATGTCCTTGTTACTGACAAATGTAGGAACTAATGTGTAACTATGTACATGATCATAATAGATATATGGGTACAATACATTCAATGCAATTCAATGCAATTTCAATCAAATACACCAGCATAGTTGTATCTGCATAACATGCCATAAACAAAATAGTTCAAGAACTAGTCCAGTGCCTGAAGGGTGGCAATGGGGCCATTACAGGTACAACAAAGGAATTGTCTATGTTACTCAGAAAACCAACCAGGGATGCTGGGGTCCTCCACAATGTAAACCTCCTTACTTCCCTGTAACAGACCGATCGTCCAGCTAGACTGCCCTGCGGTAATTGTAGAAATGCTACATTAATGGGTATTGCTAACATTATTAGGCAAGTGTATAGTTTCGACTTGTGATGCAGAATCATTGCCATGCCTAATGCTTCAAAGTAAAATTACAACAGCAGATGTCAAGGGAAAGGTACTTATGCAGTTATAGAAAATAAATTATTTAAAGTCTATCAAAAAACTGACAACTGTTTTTTATGTGGATTACATTTTTTCTGTTCCAAAATGATATTACTACATATCTTCTGTCGTGTAACATGTAACTGCAGCTATGAGCAGTTATTTACACAAAGAAGTGCTGAGCTTACTTGCAAAGTCCTACTTGCTGCTGGAGAACACATTTGCCTGTGTTCTGGCATACGTTGTTGGCGTCTACGTCATCTTGCACCTGTGGAAACCTTTCTTGCAGACCTTTTACACTTTCTACCTGCCAATGTGTTCCCCTTCATGTTTTTCTGTGGAGGAGTCCGATGAATCAAGTATATGGTTAAAATTCGTCAATACCTTCAGTGCTATTGTTACAATAGTTGACAATACAGATTTCTTGTTCCATGTAGGCCATTTTTATACAGCATTAGCACCATCACAAAGCCTATCGGTTTTGTCACAATGTCTCCCTGTCTGTGCCTCTTCCGTTTCAGAGTATTTCAATCACTGGTTGATGCAGTACAGCAAACATAGGAACCGTGAGACTTGTATATGTCATCATCCATCACATTAACCCCATTACAATCTACATACAACCAGCTTATGATGCCTTACAGCATTGCCACTTCCTCCTGTAAGGATTTGACATATGCTGTCAAAGGATGTTGACCTTTAGTCCAGAATATCCACATAGTCATGACATACAAAACAAAACTATGCAGCCTTGAAAAACTATCACGTTATACAGGCAAATCACTTCACATGGGCTGGCTGAACAATAACGTGTAGCTTATTCACCTGAAAAAAAAAATGCAATGTACTGATCTCCTCCTGTAAAAGCTCAATGGTCCTAGCCTGATCGGGGTGAGGATTACATCACAAAAAAATTTCAGGTTACATGGTGATAATCACAGTTTAAATATACTGCGATCATTATTACTTACAAGATGACAAGAGAATATAAAGTCACATTTGGATAAATGACGTTGCATGCTATGAAGGTGCACACATAGCCCAGCTCGTATAAGAGTTACTCCTGAGTAAGGTGTGAGCTACTCCTGAGCAGCTTGGGAGATTTCTGTTGTAGGATTCACACCCAAAACAGAGAAACTTGAATGAGATGCACATATTGCTAATGCTGCTGTAGACAGCAAGTGTATTACATGCAGTTGTGGTTGACAAAAATCAAGCCGAGTCCATTCGGTGCTTCTTTATGCCTAGGATTTCTTATTTACATACAGACAACACAAGAGAAAGTTGAGTGAGGAAGAAATAAGCAGCATGCTTGGCCGTGCAACATCAGTATGTACTGGGAATGACTGATATTTATGAATGGGAATGTCAGCACTGACCTCAAAATTGACTGTAAAATTATTAACCTTAGGTGTTAGTAAGTACCTTTTTAGCATAGACTTTACAATAGTACCTTCCTACAATTTCTAGAACAGTAGGCAGGCCATCATTGCGAGAAATCATTTCCATTTCCTCACATTTGCAAGGCTAAAAAATGTAAGTCAAAAAACAGTACACTGATAGAAATGCATCATTGATGTGACAGAATATATATTTGTTATGGTTTAAAGTGCCTGATGTCTTCCAATGAACCTGTGTCTTGCACATGTGACATTACTTTGCCATTTAATGGTTTTACGACCAGAGTTAGTATTGCCCAATCATAGTGGTTCATCACACTTGTCACAGTGATAATTGCATGCCACCAACTTCTTTGGACACAAAACAAGAAATAAGATGTAAAAAAACATGAATGCCTTGGTGACACATTCTTATTGATTTACTGACTCCATGATACCCACAGAAAGAGACTATAAGAATGCTGGTATGATGTTAAATGTTTACCTCCAGTATCAGCCTATGGACAGAACACTCACCCTGCCTATGTGTGAACTGAGACATTTCGACTCCATAGAAAAAGTAGGTGTACAACAACATGGCTGGGCACTTCCATGCTCTTGAGTAGCACATTCATACAATGGAAATGCCTGTGCATTTGTATGAATCAAAACCTTTGTAGAAAACCATTCCCTGAAACCTCTGCATAATTCCACTTGATCATGACTGAAGAGGAACCACGCTATGTTTCTGATGACCTAATTGTGTGGTTGTCAGAGAAAACCAACAAGCTGACATCAGTATTACCTGCAGGAATCCAACCATCCATCAGCACTTATAAGTTACACTATTATCATTCCTACAGCAAGATAGTTTATGTTGATATTTGAACATGCTGACATTGTAGAGCAGATTACATTAAGACTACAGGCCGTACTGACAAAAGAGTGTCAAACAGACAAAGAGATAAGTAACTTTCCCTTGAATGGTCCAACGGCACTTCACCCTCCTTCATTGGAGCATGCTGACAATTCCACCTTTGTGCCCATTTAGGCCACTTGTCACTGACAAATCATGTCTCCTTATCACCAAGTGCTTTCCATCATTTCAGACGTGAGACATGCTCCTCAATAAGAAGGTTGGTATCTGGTGGTGGGAATGGTGCTATTGTGGACTGTATGCATCTCGGGTCATCTTCTTTCAATAAGGAGCGTGCTACGACACTGCTAGTGCTGGTCATTCTGTGAATCAATATCCTCTTTTTTAGATCACGAAAATAGCTGTAGTCTTTCTTAACTATACAACGAGTTATGGTCCACCGTGAGCTTTTCTTATTGAACTTACGAGAATACTTCAAATAGGGAAAAATCAAAATGAGGGTTACATTTTGGAATTACGTTGCCGCTTTTCGTTACAGCATGATAGCATCATTATACTGGGCCTGATCAAAACTCTGCTTATGCCCACAATTAACTGCTGTGTGTATGGCAATTATCCTATTTGTTTTGCATACTCTTTTTGCTTTAGTAATTACATCACTGACAGTTGAGCCTGGCCTGATAATTGATGTTCATTGTGTTACATTGCTGCAGTCATCACACTTGGGTTATCCTGCCGTCAGGCGGTCCTGCAGTCTGCCAGAGTTCCAAAGTCTTGGTCCAGTGTCGGTTGCTGTCGCTTCTTCCCTGACGTCAGTGCGCCAGGGTTATATAAGAGGCATCCGACACCATTTTCTTCAGTCTTTCTTGCCGCGCGGTGCCCGAAGCAGAAGCAGTTCGCAAGTGCCGGTCGGCCGACTCCTGAGACTTTTCAAATCGAAATTCCGACCGAAGTCTTCAAAAAAGCTAAGTACCCCATTGGGGAACCTTTTCTTGCCTCAGTCCGATGTCAGAAAAAGTTAACAATTGCATTTCTTGTGGGAAGCAAATACCTCATAAGGACTTTCATTCTTATTGTATTCTTTGCCTAGGCCCAGACCACGCCGTCACAGGTTGTCGGTTTTGTGCTAGGTTTAATAAACGAACTATTAAACGTCGGTTTGATTTCGCCCGACATTACTTTGGTAGGAAATTTAATTATACCATGCCGTCAGAGCAACCGACGACCGGCATGCATAAAAAATGCAAGGATAAGGACAGGCAGCCTAGACCCAAACCAGACTCCGAGGCCTCTGCTGGGCCTGTCGCCGGTTATCCGGTTTTCAGTGAGGCGCCTACGCAGCCCCTGACGACCGCTGATTTAGAACCCCAGACAGCTTCGGACTCCCAAGCGGAGAGTACTAGGCCACCGCAGCCTTCTTCTTTAGGCCCTTCCGACTCCAGAGCAGAAGGAGATTCCAGTGCAGTAGAAACGCCTTCAGTCGCAGAAGGTGTCTTCAGACCGACTACACTCGCCATTAAATCTTATGCTAAGCTAAAAACTCCTTTAAAAACTAAAAAGACTGTACATCAGTCTCCAGTACAAGGCCCCATGCCTAAGAAACAGATGCTTAAGATGGCTGAAGATTTAATTACCTTAATCAGGGGTTCCCATCCCCCTCCTGATAAAAGGCCAAGACAAGAGGAGGATTATGCTTCCTCTGACCAGGTTTCTATTTCCTCAGATTCTTCAGAGGAACAGGAATACTCTTTTTCCCCTTATGACGATTCTGATGCTGAAGAGTCTATTCCCTCAGCATCTCCACCAGAAGACTATTCCTTTGGGGAAACTTTACATACCATGAGGGAACATTTCCACTGGGAAGGCCAGGATTACTCTGATTCTAAGAAAAGGCTCTGAGAGTTCCTTTTACTACCCCAGTACAGACCACTTGCTATCCCTCCCGTGTTTGACATTGTGGATGATGTTTACTTAGAATCTAGCCTTAATCCAGACTCTACCTCCTGCTCCAGCCAAACCAGACAGATACTACAGAGTCCCTGACTCTCACAAATTCCTATATAAAAGCCCTGTTGCTGACCCAGAAACCATTTCCCAGGGTCCCAAAGGGGTTAAGGCCTCTATTGCTAAAAACCCTGTACCCTCTGAAAGGGATTCCAGAGCACTAGATAGATGGGGAAAGAAAGTATACACCTCAGATACCCTAGCTATGAGGGCCTTAAATTGCCAGTTTCACATGCTGAAATATCAGCAATTCCTGATGTCTCAATTAAAACAAAAAATGACCACACATTCAGAGCAGCCTGATTACAAGGAAATGCAGGATTTGTTGCATGCAGCTGAACAGGTGGGCAAACATACTTTACAATGTGGATTTGATTCATTGGAAGCTTCCTGCAGAGCAGCAGTGACTGGGTCTGTCATACGTAGGCATGCTTGGTTAAAAGAACAAACCCTGCCTGATCATGTTAAAGCAAAGTTATTGGATGTACCTTTACAACAGGATGTTTTATTTGGTGCAAAAGCAGAAGAGGTTTTAAAGAAAATGGAGGATAAGGCAAAATTTATGCAGACGGTCAAGGATTTTTTACAGGTTCAACCCCCTCGTTTCAGCAGAAATTGGCCAACAAAAAAAATGGTCCTTTCCAGCTTCTGACAGACCACAGAGGGGCAAATACAGACGCACAAGGGGCAGAAGTCAGACACAAGGCCCTTACAAACCTCGCCAATGGGGTGCCGCTACCCGGAAAGGAGGAGAAGACAGGCCCCAAGCTAACAGAAGACAAACACAATGACAACCCTCAGACTGCCAAGCAAATCTCTCTTGGCAGCTCCCTTGGGAGGAAAATTAGCACTTTTTGCAGACAACTGGCACATCATCACAAAAGACAGATGGGTCCTAAACATTGTCTCACAAGGATACAGATTCCACTTTCACACCTTGCCAAGGATAAAAGGAATGCCAAACCTGCCACCAAATCAATGGGCAGAGGCACAAAAACAAATTACAGCTCTCATGGACATGAGAGCCATTCAACAGGTACCTACACAGGAGCAAGGACAAGGATTTTACTCAAGACTCTTTCTAGTCCCCAGAAAGGACAAAGCCTGGAGACCCATTCTGGACGTTTCAATGCTAAACACTTATCTACAAGTACCCAAATTCAAGATGCTAACACTACAGCAGCTTCTTCCCATGCTGGGCAAGAAAGCTTGGCTAGTAATGTTGGACCTCAAGGAGGCATACCTGCATGTTCCTATCAGACAAAATTGCAGAAGATACCTCCGATTTATTGCAGGTTCAACTCATTATCAATTCTCTGCACTGCCCTTTGGCTTATCTACTGCACCCAGGGTCTTCACAAAATGCCTGGCACCAGTAATTGCATACTGCAGACAAAGAGGAATTCAAATATACCCATACCTGGATGACTGCCTTATTCAAGCAGAAAGCAAGGACATTCTTTTAAAGCATCTGGCGTTTGTCAAACACCTTCCAAGTTACCTAGGGTACACAGTAAACGAAAAGAAATCAAAACTAGTGCCCTCACAAAACATAATATTCCTGGGTGCCAGCTTGAATACAACGGCCCAGATGGCTTATCTCACGCCAGACAAGCAACAACAGCTGGG